>NW_023270268.1:34306977-34355093 GCF_011800145.1 Mirounga leonina
CATCAGGCTCCCTGCTCAGAAGCAGGGAGTCTGCTTCTCCCTCTGACCCTCCTCCCTCTCATGCTCTCTGTCTCTCATTCTCTCTCTCGCAAATAAATAAAATCTTAAAAAAACAAATAATTAAAAAAAAGAAAAGACACAATGAGAATGGAGGAGGAAAGATAAAAAGAAATCCATATACTAACAAAAACTGCAGAAACCAAAGGCAAAGAGAGATTTGTTTTCTGCAATGGGGGAAAAAAAATACCATTTAGACTGACAGCAGACTTGTACAAAGTAACAGAGGTCAGAATACCACGGAATAACATCTTCAAGGTTTCTAAGGAAAGCAGCTGTAAATTTAGATTTTAAAATTCTATAACCAGGTGATGTCTGCAAAAACAGGGAGCTAAGGACCTCTGAAAATCCAGTCTTCCATAAAAGCAATGAGAACACTAGCAAAAAATTGTCAGAATCGACTATTTGAGTAATATGGAAAAACAAGAGTTGCAGCAATCAGGGGGTGTTTTTTGAAGAAAATGGCCAAATCTCAGTTACTTTACCATGACATAGTCCAATTTCCCACCTTCCCAGTTCTGCACTAGACTTGACAATGAACAGTCCACAATCACAGTGAATACAGTAATCCAGTACCCATTAGAGGGGGCAAAATGGGGTTGGAACTCCTTTGGCCCCATTTCTGGAGCTGTCATTCTTCAAACTCTCTAGTGGTTCTCAGGGAAATCTCACTCACAATTCTGTTTCTCTGATCTGAATCAGACCTCACCTACTGTGAACACCCTTTTATTGGGGTGTTTTGAAAACAAAAAAATCACAATCAACTAACACTGCAGCTATCTAAGGGTTAAGTAACAGTTGGGCAAATAACAGGCTAACCAAAAAACTTAAAGGAAAAACTTGGGGAGTAAGTGTCCACAGAGGACAGTGAAAAACTCCAACATAATCGTAGAAATCTACAAAGCTATGTGCATAGATAGGGTTTTATGCATACCCAGAGGAGTATATAGCACAGCAAAGAATTTAGACGGTCATAGCTGTCACCTCTTTCTAACATTGAGACATTACACAAGTTAGGGCTAAGACACAGTTCTGAACTACCTGGCTGGCTGCTGAAGGAACTACCCTAACACATAGAGCCCCTCAGTAAAGAATGGAAGACTTATAGATTTCAGGGACTCAAGGAAACCTTGGGTCAATTACTAGTTGAACCAATAAACTAACCAAGGACAGAAATCAGTAACCACATACAAGAAAAAATACAAACTTTACATAATTACTTCAGATAAATCACTAAATAAACAGACTGCAACAACACAAAACACTGAGGAACGATTAGAATCTGATTTTCAGAGCTGCCAAATTATTTAAAGTGTTCAGTTTCAACAAAAAAAATGTACGAGACATACAACGAAACAATATTACCCATACGTAAGAAAAAAGCACCCTATAAAAAACGTCCCCGAGGAAGCCCAAATGCTAACATTTCAGACAAAACTTTTAAAACACTTTTTTTTAAATAAAGATTTTATTTATTTTAGATAGAGAGGGCGTGTATGCACAAGTGGAGGGAGGGACAGAGGGAGAGAATCTCCAGCAAACTCCCTGATGAGCGTGGAGCTTGATCCCATGACCCATGACATCACATTTTAAAGGGCACCTGGGTGTCTCAGTCAGCTAAGTGTCCGACTCTTGATTTCAGCTCAGGTCATGATCTCAGGGTTGTGAGACTGACCACCAAGTCTTGGACTCCATGCTATGCATGGAGCCTGCTTCCTGCTTAAGATTCTCTCTCTCACTCCTCTCCCTCTGCCCCTCCCCCCCAACAAATAATAAAAATGAAACACCTGCTTTAAGTATGTTCAAAGAACTAAAAGAAATCATGTCTAAAGAACTAAAGTATGAAAATGATGAATCATCAAATAGAAACTATCAAGAGACAGAATTATTTAAATGACCCAAATACAAATTATGCAGTTGGAAATTATAACTGAAATATAAAATTCACTAGAGGGACACAATAGCAGATTTGAGTAGCCCTAAGAAAAAATATGCAAACTTGAAGATAGGTCAAATATCCAATGAGAAGAACAAAAGAAAAAGAATGGAAAAAAAATGAACACAACCAACAAGTACATAATGGTTGTGTCAGGAGAGGAAAAAAAAGGCAAAAAGAATTATCTGAAAAGAGTAAAGCTGAAAACCTCTCAAGATTAATGAAAAAAACAAAATCTATACATCTAAGAGGCTCAAATGAATTCAAATTCAAATGAAGTCAAAGTCAAATCCCAGTAGGCCTGGATATATTATAATCAAACTGTCAAGATTCAAAAAAGAGAATCTTGAAAACAACAAGAGAGAGGTGATTCATCCCTTACAGAGACCACCCCCCAACCCCTGCCAAATTAACTGATTTCTTATCAGAAATCTTGGCGGCTAGAAAGCAGTGTGAGGACATACTAAAATGTGCTGAAAGACTGAAAACCGAGAATTCAATATCCAGTCTATTCTTCAAAAACAAAGGAGAAATTAAGACTTCATAGATAAATAAAAACAGAAATGGAACAAAAGTTGGAGGACTCACTTCTGGATTTCAAAACTTAACACAAAGCCACAGTAATCAAGGCTGTGCATAATGACAGACATGTAGATCAATGAAACAGAATTTAGACTTCAGAAAAAAACCCCTCATATTTACATTCAATTAACACATAATAAGAGTATCAAGACAATTCACTGAAGAAAGAATAGTTTTTTCAACAATGGCACTGAGACAACTGGATATCCAAATACAAAAAAAGGAAACTGGACTCCTACAATATACCACATAAAAGTTTTACTAAAAATGGATTGATGATCTCTAGCATAAGGGTTAAAACTAAAACTTTCAGAAGAAAACGTAAGTGTAAACTTTCATGACATTGTATTAGGCAATGACTTCTTAAACCTGACACCAAAAACATTAAAAAAAAAAAAAAAAAACCGAAGGGGCACCTGGGTGGCTCAGTTGGTTAAGCGACTGCCTTCGGCTCAGGTCATGATCCTGGAGTCCCGGGATCGAGTCCCGCATCGGGCTCCCTGCTCAGCGGGGAGTCTGCTTCTCCCTCTGACCCTCCTCCCTCTCATGCTCTCTGTCTCTCATTCTCTCTCTCACAAAAAAAAAAAAAAAAAAAAAAACCCAAGAAATAGATAAATTGGATTTCATCAAAATTAAAAACTTTGTGCATCAAAGGTCACTATCAATAAAGTGAAGAGACAACTCACAGAATGCAAGAAAACACTTGCAAATAATTTATTTAATAGGGTCTAGTATCTAAAATATATGAAGAATTCCTGTAACTCAAAAGTTAAGACAATCCAATTAAAAAATGAGCAAATGAGGGGTGTCTCGCTCGTTCAGTAGGACGAACATGTGACTCTTATCTAGGGGTCATGAGTTTGAGCCCCATGTTGGCAGTAAAGATTACTGGGGGGAAAAAAAAAGAATTAAAAAAAGAAAATGAGCAAAGGACTTGAACAGCTATGCCTCCAAAGAGCATATACAAATGACCAAAATAAGCACATTAAAAGCTGGCCAACATCATTCATTATTAGGGAAATACAAATTAAAACCACAATGGGAAAACTAACAAAACTGCAAGCAGAAACTGACAAATGCCAATTATAATGGGAGGTTTTAACATATCTGTGAAGTGAAAAATAAGTAAAAATTTGATGAGAGCATAGATTTGGACAAACTTGATAAAACAACTTGATAAAATAGACTGATTTATAACCTTACTGCTAATAATTATAGCATATGGAATCTTTTTACTCACAAATGGGATGTTTCAAAAAGTGGACATTTTTGTTAAAGCATAAAGAAATTCTTAAGAAATATGATATTGATATATACTGACCACATAATTCTGACAGTAAAGAAGTAAAATTAGAAATCAGAAACAACAGCAACAAAAAAATCCAATGCATTTGGAAGTTATAATAATTTAAACCAGATCAGGAGTTGAGCCTGTGGAAAGACGGCAGCAGAGCAGGAGGACCCTAGGCTCACCTCGTCCCATGAATACAACTAGATAACTATCAAATCATTCTAAATACCCCAGAAATCAACCTGAAGACTGGCAGAACAAACTCTACAACTAAAGGCAGAGAAGGGGCCAAACTGAAGAAGGTAGGAAGTACAGAGAAACCACATAGGAGAGAAATGGACTGTGGCCACTGTGGTGGGGAGGGAGCCATGGTCATGGAGAATGGCGAAACACAGACTACCACACAGGGGAGCACACAGAGAAAACCAATCCCTATAGTTACTGGCTTGGAAAACAAGAGAGCCCAAATTTTTTGAGTTCTTACAACCAAGAGGGCTTAAAGCCTGGAGTTCTAAAGGTCAACATTGGGACCGTTCCTGGAGAGAAGGCAGGGCAAACAGCCTGCAAACATACAGCATGGAAACAGCTATCTGAAGAGTGCCTGGAGTGCACAGTGCAGAAGTTATTTGTTCATCCTGGAGCATCCCACAGAAGCAGGCTTCAAGGAGAGACCCAACCAGAAACAAAGAAACTGGCAGGCACCATCTCCCTCCCCTGCCCCTCAGCATAAGTAGAGCCACCTGCTGGAACTAGCGCAAAGCCAACACCCACTACCTAACTTGCTTACACCAAGCCTCCCCTCCCCATGCTCTAGTGGATCTGCCCTTCCCAGTCCTTCTTGCCTTAGGCCCAGCACAGCAGGCCCCCTCTCCCAGATGACTGCCCCAAACCCCTTCTAGCACCACATCTCTCCATCCAGGAGTTATGCAGGGCATCGGTTCCAGAGCCCTAGTTAAAACCACATTCAGGCCAGGGACCAAACACTGCCCATAATAGGCAAAGAGAGCTTCTGCAAACAACTGGCCTTAATGATAAAAGAGCCAGGACACAAGATCAGAGCACATGCAGCACACACTGGAGACACTCCTGGAAGTGCCAGGCCCTGCAGAACAGGGGACACGACACTGCAGGGCATTATAGGACCTCTTCACAATGCCATTACCCTCAAGAACAGGAGATGTAGCCAACTTTCCCAACACACAGAAACACGCACAGCAATTTGGACAAAATGAGAAGACAGAGGAATTTGTGCCAAATGAAAGAACATGACGGGCCATGATTAGAGATCTAAGTGAAACAGATGTAAGTAAGATGCCTGAGAGAGAATTTAAAGTAATGATCACAAAGATACCCACTGGACTTGAAAAAAGAGTGGAAGACATCAGTGAGACCCTTAACACAGAGATAAAAAAATAACGAGATGAAGAGTGCAATAAACAAGATAAGAAACATGCTTGATGCAGTAACAGCAGGCTGGAAGAGCAGAGGAATGAATTAATAACCTAGAAGAATAATGGAAAGTAATCAAGATGAATAAAAGAGAGAAAAAAGATTATGTAAAATGAGAACAGACTTAGGGAACTCAGTGACTCCATCAAATGTAGTAACATTCACATTATAGGATTCCCAGAAGAAGACAGAAAAGGGGGCAGAGTATTTATTTGAAGAGGTTATAGCTGAAAACTTCCCTAATTTGGGGAAGGAAACATATCCAGATGTCACAGAGAACCCCCAACAAAATCAACAAAACCAGACCCACACCACGACATATTATAGTTAAAATGGCAAAATATAGTGATAAAGAAAAAATTTTAAAAGCAGCAAAACAATACCTAACTGATAAATTATTGAACACTACATCTGAAACTAATGATGTACTACATGTTGGCTAATTGAACTTAAATTAAAAAAAAATTTTAAAGGCAGCGAGACAAAAGAAGACACTTACATATAACAGAAACCCCATAAAGGCTATCAGGGGATTTTTTTTTTTTTTTTTTTTTTTGAGAGAGAGAGCATGAGTGGGGGCGGGGAGGGAACAGTGAGAGGGACAGAGAGAATCTTAAGCAGGCTCCATGCCCAGCGTGGAGCCGGACACAGGACTCAATCTCACAACCTGAGATCATGACCTGAGCCAAAATCAAGAGTCAAATGCTTGATTCAACTTGCTTGTCAAAAAAAAAAGTCATTACAGAATAAACACAACTAAATGGAAATCATAAAGAGGTAATCAATGATAAAATAGAAAAAAGATCAACAAAATTAGAAGCTCCTTCTTTTAAAATACTAAGAAGCAAACCTCTAGACTAATAAAGAAAAACAGTGCACATAAAATAATTTTATACATGAAAAAAAGAAAAATTAAACACAGAATAGGTTTTAAAATTATAAGAGGATGTTGTAAAAGATGTATGATAATAAACTTGAAAACATTGATGAACTGGACAATTTTTAGCCTCTAGACTGACTCAAGAAGGAAAAAAATTCTGTTGAGTCCAATAACCATTAAGAAAAATCCGTAGTCAGGGCGCCTGGGTGGCTCAGTCATTAAGCGTCTGCCTTCGGCTCAGGTCATGATCCCAGGGTCCTGGAATCGAGCCCCGCATTGAGCTCCCTGCTCAGCGGGAAGCCTGCTTCTCCCTCTCCTACTCCCCTGCTTGTGGTTCCTGCTCTCGCTATGTCTCTCTGTCAGATAAAATCTTAAAAAAAAGAAAGAAAGAAAAAGAAAAAGATTTCAGTAGTCAAAAAAGACCTGGACTCCAAAAAAACCAACACCAGAACCAAACCTTTGCAGAGAGAGGAGAGGGAAAAACACACTAAGTTTGCAAATAAATAATTTGCAAAATAAAATATAGAAGAGTATCTTTTTTTTTTTTTTTTTAAGATTTTATTTATTTGAGAGAGAGCACAACCAGGATGAGGGGCAGGAGAGAAGCCGGCTCTCCGCTGAGCAGAGAGCCCGATGCAGGGGTCAATCCTGGCACTCTGGGATCATAACCTGAGCCAAAGGCAGATGCTTACCTGACTGAGCCACCCAGGTGCCCCTAGAAGAATATCTTTAAAGATATTTGCACAGAGAAAAAAATTTTTTAAAAATAACATAACAGGGTGCCTGGGTGGCTCAGTTGGTTAAGCGACTGCCTTCGGCTCAGGTCATGATCCTGGAGTCCCGGGATCGAGTCCCGCATCAGGCTCCCTGCTCGGCAGGGAGTCTGCTTCTCCCTCTGACCCTCCTCCCTCTCATGCTCTCTGTCTCTCATTCTCTCTGTCTCAAATAAGTAAATAAAATCTTAAAAAAAAAAAAAAAGAAATTATTAAAAAAAAAAAAAATAACATAACAAAAAATATAAACCTTAAAGGACACTAGGTAATTTATAGCAGAGAGAAAAACACAGTACTTTTCAACACTGAAAACACAAAGAACCAAGTTATTTATAAAAGAAATGCAAATTAAAGTTCTATGAGATACCATGTTACATCCATTAGATTTGCAAAAAATCAACAAGTCTGATTGGCAAGGAGATATTTCTGGGTGATAACATAACACTGGTACAACCATTTGGACAATGGTGGTCAAGTTGAAAACACACATGCCTTATGATGGAGCAATTTCACTTCCAGCTATATAAACTAAACACCTCTTCCAATTGTGAATAGTGAGCTGTTCAGAAGTGTTCAAACTCAAGTTTTTGTTATTGTTGGAAAAAACAATGAATGTAATAAAGCTAGTAACAGAAGAATAGATAAATTTTTATATTTATTCAAAGCATTAATGGAAGTGAAAATAACAAATTAGAACTTCACATATTAATCTTAATAAATCCCAAAAAAGGTTGTGAGGAAAAAAAGTAGAAGTTGCATGTGATATAAAAGCATTTTATTTAAAGTTCAAAACACGTAACAGATACCAAATGTATAGTTAAAGCACAAAAATATACATATTACAGCTTTAAAATAGTGGTTAATACTGAAATGTGAGACAGCAGAGTAGGATGAGAATGCATTAACTTTATCTGCATGTTTAATTCCTTTTCTAAGAATAAGCTGGAGGGGCGCCTGGGTGGCTCAGTCGTTGAGCGTCTGCCTTCGGCTCAGGTCACGATCCCGGGGTCCTGGGATCGAGCCCCGCATCAGGCTCCCTGCTCGGCGGGAAGCCTGCTTCTCCCTCTCCCACTCCCCCTGCTTGTGTTCCCTCTCTCACTGTGTCTCTGTCTGTCAAATAAATAAATAAAATCTTTAAAAAAAAAAAAAAAGAATAAGCTGGAAACATGCTAATAAGAAATATATATTTAGCAATTAAGTGATAGTTATTAAATTGCTAAATATATATTTATTAAGTCCCAATGTAAAAACATAAGAATTCTAAGTTATTTTCTGTACTTTCATGTATGAAATAGTCCACAATTTAGAAAAATAAAATATAAAGAATTAGGTAAAAGAGTTGAAAAGGTAAAACTATCAACTAGCATAGAAAAAAAGTTTAAAACTGTACGGACCTATATTACTATCATGAAACATGCTTACTGTTTTTTAATCCTTGATTAAAAAAAGAATATAAGCCTACTGAAGAAAACTACAGAACAGGTACTGACTGGCTAACTCAGTCAGTAGAGCATGCCACTACTGATCTCAGGGTTGTGAGTTCAAGCCCCACACTGGGTGTAGAAATTACTTAAAAATAAAATGTTAAAAAAAAAAAAAGGAGGAAAGAAAGGAAAGAAATGGGTACATGAAGTAGAGGGTGAAATTGCCTTTAATTACATCACCCAGAAATAAAGTCTATTACCATTTTAGTTTCTGTCAACATTTTAGTGTGTCACTTTTCAGTGAGTTCTTAATACAGTTGAAATAATTCTATGAAAACACTTTTGCACCTAACTTTTTTTGACATTTGAAGATAAGCACTTTCTCCAAATTGTTAAACAATTCTCTATAAACAGTAATTTAAAATACCTGAAATACTTGGTCATATGGGTATGTTAATTATTTTTTTAAAGATTTATTTGAGAGAGAGAGAGAGAGAGGTGGGGGAAGGGCATGGGGAGGGGCAGAGGGAGAAGGAGACAAGCAGACTCCCTGCAGAGTGGGGAGCCTGACGCAGGGCTCTATCCCAGGTCCGAAATCATGACCTGAGCCGAAATCAAGAGTCAGACACTTAACCACAGTGATCTAATTTTTTTTAAAAGCAAAGATGACCACCTTTGTGCATAAATTTGTCCCCTTTTCAAATTTTTTTTAATAGGCTCCAAGCCCAGCGTGGAGCCCAATGCAGGGCTTGAACTCACCACCCTGAGATCAAGACCTGAGCTGAAATCAAGACTCAAACACTTAACCAACTGAACCACCCAGGTGCCCCTCCACATTTCTAATTTTAAAGTAAATTCTGGAAATACTGGATAGAGGATATAAAAAGAACTTGATACAGGGAGTTTATATTAATTTACAAAGGTATATGAAAATATTTGTGTTTTTGTTGCTTCAACTGTATCTTAGACTAGTTTATCATTTAACAAAATCTTTGCTAGGAAATCAGTGGTATCCAACTATTCTTATAATTTGTACTTCTATACTGGAATTGACTGTGTTCATGTAATTATTAGTGTATTTATTTTGTATCTTATATGAATAGCTTTTTCACATCTTTTCTCCATATTTCTTTCTATAAGCTTTTTAAATATTTAGGATTATAGACTTCTGTCCTGTTCATTATGAATATTATACCCAGTCTGAAGCTTGATTTTTAATTTTTTAGGTTTATAAGATTCAAATCTTATATTGTTATATAAATATAACCAATATTTTGTTTGTAATTATCTTCATTTGCTCCTCACCTTAGAAGATTTGATAATGATTAAACTTTTAAAATCCATTATGTTTTCTTTTTTTCTGCTGCCATACACCTGCTGTTCTGCTGTCTACCGCTAATAATGGTGACAAGCTGAAAACCCTAAAAGCACCACTGAGGTAGAGGAATCAATGTTATCAGGCTAAGAAGATGGGCAGGCCCTCCTCTGGCTTTGTCATTCCCATGACCACCAACCAGTGCATCCTCCACGAGAGCACCTTCAAAACCTTAGGTTAGATAGAGTGTGACTCTTGCTGTCTGTCCAGGCTTTACTGGAAGTTCAAGCCTCTTCTTTCTTTCTAGAATCTCTGTACATATATAGTCTTACATCTGATGATGCTTCAATAAGACAAATATTGACAGTACACCATGAAGTGTAAAATGCTATGTAAATATAACCATGAACAACAATTAATAATAATAGGAGGGAAGGAATAAAAAAGAAGTTTTAAAAATTTTGCTGTGGAAGGAATACAACATGAGACAAAAATAAATTCACTAGAAATCTCACCGAAGATCCAGACCAGCTTCTTTCCAAAGTAAATCCATCAAGCGCAGCATTTGGAGTGTCAACATATCTTGTCGTAAATCTACGGGGAGGAAAATTCTGCTTTATTATAAATGCTTTCCATTTTTGTCTCATAACATTAATTCAAGATTAGCTAATTCAGCCAGAATTAACTAAAACCACTGACAAATACTGTGCTAATATTTTCCCAAAATTTTAATGTTGACCATATTTATTTTGTTAAATATTAGGTTTAGGGGCGCCTGGGTGGCTCAGTGGGTTAAGTGGCTGCCTTCGGGTCAGGTCATGATCCCAAGGTCCTGGGATCAAGTTCTGCATCGGGCTCCCTGCTCAGTGGGGAGTCTGCTTCTCCCTCTGCCCCTCACCCTGCTCTCATGCTCTCTCTCTCTAGTAAATAAAATCTTAAAAAAAATATTAGGTTTATTGGTTAGCATGTGCCCATAACACTATTAACTAAATTAAGTTAACCAGTATTTTTAATTGGGGCACCTGGCTGGCTCTGTCGGTAGAACATGCGACTCTTAATCTTAGGGTCATGAGTTCAAGCCCCATGTTGGATGTAGAGATTACTTAAGAAAAAACCCAGTATTTTTCATTGTTTACCACATGTATGCTACTATACTAATTGTATGGATGCTGTAATACTATATAACACAGTAATGCTATACACACACACACACACACACACACACACACTATGTAACACAGAATCCATACAATTCACTCTGCTAATTTTTTTCTTTCCTGGTTGTTTAACAATGCACAGAAGTTCTTAAAAAAATAATTACTTAAAAATTATTTAAGTAATTATATGATGGGTTACAGAACTATAATAGTTGATTTTATTTATTATCACATCTAAGGATAATTTTCAGCTAACAGAGAGCTGTAAAAGTACTGAGTTCCACATAATGACATTCATATGGTCAAGTGTGGTTAGATGTCTAGCAAAACACTACAAGTTCATTTTAAAATAGATAAAAGCACATTTACTTATGTTCCTTTAATGCCTTTTAATAAACCCAACATACAAATACTATAATCCTTATGGACACAAAGAACCTGAAGCTCAGTGAATTTTACGCGACTTGTCTATAATCATACAACTAACAAGTGGTGGTTGTCGTAATTGCCTTCTGGTTGGTGTAATCACCTCAGAGGCATTTCCTTTCGAAAATATGAGTCAGTAAGATATTTTAATTAAAATACAAAACTATGACAGCAATATCAAAATTGTTATCCCTGAAACAGAATATATGAATATACTATTGAAAATATTCTCTTGTACTTCACAAGCTAAACCAAAGAATTAGACTTTGTATTTTGTAGGGAAAAAAAAAGAAAGATTTATTAGAACAATGTATGTAAGTAAGCTGTAAACATTATTTTCTAAAAGGAAAAAAAAAGGGATTTAGGACATGCCAAATTCAACCTTATGATCACTGATAGCTACCTCTTGGCTAGGATCTGTTAAACATTTACACATCACCTTTCAGATAAAGCAAACTGACAACAAATGAAAAATACTAAGGAATCTGGTACTGTGTAAGATGGCAACTGTATTAAAGAAAAAGCAGGAAGACAAAAAAAAAACCTCAGTACATACCATCACCATTTTTAAAAATCACTCCAACTGAATCCTCACCAAACACTTTGTTGTTGTACACGAGCCACAAAGGCTTCATTTTGGAATCCATGTATTTACACTTTTCAACACTGAAATCAAGCAAGGGGAAAATTAGCCCACTTCAACTTAAAGAAATGGCAAGACTATAATTTTGCCATGATATATTAGATCTGGGGAAAACCCTCACCTGTTTCATTCAGGTCTGTGGAAGTGAGAACTAGAACATATCCTCTTGGTAAAAAAGTAACTAGGGCAACAGCTTTGGCTGGCATGTAGTGATGCCAGATGGGCTAGATTGAAAACCCAGATTCATCCTTCTCGTTACCTACATTTAAAATTCCTCCTTTTCTTTCTTTATTCTTCCTTACGTTATTATATGTAACCAGATCATATCATTGGATTAAAATCAGGAATATTATGAGTTCATTCTTGATTTCTTAAAGAGGGATCAATTTTGAATAATGACATATGGGAATACATATCATTACTTTTCCATTAGTACTTTTGAAGGGAATAAAAAAGTGAGAAATAATCTTCCAAATTAATTTAAGATTTCATTTTGAAATAGGAAAATAAATTAGTAAATAATCTCTGATGGTTGCCAACATTTTGCACACATAGGATTTTTAACTCCTAGAACCCAGTAATATAGAAAACAAATTTAGTCACATACAATTGAAAGGAAAATAACTTGTAATAACTTTCATGAACCCCACAGGTAAATTTAGCTAATAGGCATACATCCTAATGCACACATTAGCCTTGGAGAAATTTAAGATTTTCCTTCTGTAAACATATTGTACTTATGCGGGCTAACAGCTAGCCCTTTCTGCATTGCTATTTTCATGGAAAATTCACTGGGCAGAGCAAAGATGGTCACTTACTAGAGTTCTGAGAGGATAACACATGGATTCAGAGGCGACTGCAGGTCAGAGAGGGCTTCCCGGTAAGCATTCTGTTTTAAACAAGTATGCATGGCCTCCTTCCCTTTGGCTCTGTTTAGCTTCATTGCATTCAGTTTGATTAAACTATTTAAAGTTTTTAACTTATTGAGTGCTTCAACCTGAAAAATAAGTTTCCCCACCAACAAAATTTATTTATGGTTAAAAATAATATAAAGTACTATAGTACCATGTGATCATATTAATAACCACTCCCTTCCTCTCCCCAACACAAACACTTGACAACCAGCCAAAGTAAAATCAGTGCTTGATTTATGACAAGCATACTAGACACAACAGAGTAAAAAACTCATATTTATCACTTGTTACTTAAAGCACCATTTTTCAAATGTTCTTTAATCCTTTTCTTAAATGAAATCTTAAAAATCAGAGAAAATAAAGGGACATAGATTGTGGTTAAGAAGATAAGTATGACAAAGTACTCAGAACTCTGCAGCTCAATAAGTAGTAGAATTTGAAACACAATCTGAACCACTCCATTTGGCCAGCTTCATAGTATAAGAGGAAAATCTGTGTACAAGTAATCCTGGGGTTCCTACCATTCAACCTTAACATCTAGTTCTTGTCATCACTCTGATGTGACATCTTTTCAATATATTCTTATATTCTCTTTCCATGAGTAGTATAGTTAAATGAATTATCATGTAATAAAATAAATATGAATATAGAGAACAGTATTTGTTGTCCAAGTCTACATTACTTGTTTTTATGAAGTAATTCTGGCTATCAAAATTTATGCAAATTAAAAAAAAAACTTATGCAGTTAGTACAAGGTCAATCAACAGCGGCCAACTGAATCAAAACCATTGTGTTTAAAAAGCCAACTTCATTGTTTAATAACTGAGGTCTTTCCATGTCATGTTACGCAAAAACCCATTAGAAACAGCCTTGGCCAACCATAAGCCATAAAGAAGAGTATTTTATTTTATTATGTTATTAAAGCTGAAACAGCTTGTTAAGATAAACACATTTATATTAACATGTAAATCGACTATAACAAGCATATAAAACATGTACACAACAAACATTATGAACACCTTGGCTTGAATTTCCATTAACAGGAGATTTATTTTACACAACATTTTCATTTTCGAACTTTGCTTCTATGAAAAGAAACCACTAAGACTCTGTAGGGAGATGAATTCTGTCATGCAGTTTTTATAGACAGGCTGAGGGCTTGCTCACAGGAAACTGGAAGGTTCTATGTAGCTTGATGAAAATCGAGATGGCTGAAGCTTGCCAAGTTAGCCACAGACACTCCATTTCTCAACAGTTTCAGGAGCTGTACAAACACTGGTGAAAAGGGAACCAGTTGAAAAACAGACTGTGCAAACAGGAACTTTTTGAAGTATTTCAAATTTGAATTTCTTCTATGTTTGTACAGTTGGGAATTTTCAGGCCCCATCACTAATCGTGTTGATATCCATTTCCTGGAAGAGTGTCCTAAATACCCACATGGCCGTAAGTCAAATACTTTAAGTGATTCAACACTCTGTCGTTCCATAGGTTTACAGTGATAACAAGAACTGCCATGTAAAGCATAGAGTCTTCCCCTTGCTACTCATCAATTAAGAGTAAAAATAATGTGATCATACATATGTCATATGTTATAAAAGTCAAGCTGAGGTTCCTAGAGAACCAAGGAAATGTATGGTGTGGTTTGATCATGAGTGAGGTCAATGAAGTAGGACCTCATCAAGTGGGGCCTTATAGGCTTTGGTAAAAAGTTTGAGGAAGATCCCCTTATATTCTAGGTGAGATACTGCTGTATTCATGATCAATTAATAAAGCCAACTAAAATTCACTCAGTTGAATTTTTTGTGGTAGCTTCAGGATCTGAAGCAAACTTCCCGTGGCATTCAGGGATGAGAAACATAGGTGTAATACTGTGAACTGTTTTTAATTTATTACCTTTCTCGCCATTTTCCTCTCAGCTCTGAGCTCTGCTCTCTTTGTATCAAGCTCCTGATCTGACTTTCCTTTACAGGGCAGGTCAGATCGAGTTGGCAGATAGCTCTGCCCAGAGCTCGCTTAGCTGGCAGTCACCCTGAAGCCCAACTGAGCTGGCAGACAGGTCTGCCCAGAGCTAAAGCCCCTAGCCTTTCAGAATACAATTTCCCAGGTGGAAAACCACAATCTTAGTTCTGTCCCTGGATTCCATATTGGAAACTGCTGACAGTTTAGTCTGCAATTCTCTATTTGTTTGGAATCCTTCCCCAGATTCCATGTTGGGAACTGCTGGAGGCAGCTATGGTTCTCCATTTTATTTGGAATTAGTCCATACTCCATATTCCTTGGGATTTGCTGGTTTATCCCTTCCCCAGTCCAAGGTTCCACGGAAACTAGTGGTACATCCAGGGCTTTCTCTTGGCAAGGACACAGTAACATTTCTTGGTCACTGATGATCTAGTGAGGTGCATATGTTTTTCTGTCTTGTTTTTTAAAGATACAGGCTACTGCTAAGAGGGATCTCAGAGGTCAAAAAATGGGGCAAGCAGGCTAAGGCTCTTAGAGCATCTGCCACTTCAAGAAGACTCCTGTAATAGGGTAAGTTGGTCATGGAACTAGGTTACCCGCCAACAGCAAGAAAATTTCTGTGCAACAAGGTACACCGTAAAACACCCCACAATTCCCAACCTCACCACACGTCCCTCTTAGGTATTAGTTTGGCTCCAAGATACCCAAAGGTCTATTTAAAACAAATAGGATCCTTTAAATTTAAAGAGGTGAGCATACCAGCTTCCAACACAACTGCTTATTTTATGTCTAAGAATTACATGTAGAGGCCACTTTTAGACAACAGCCTTGAGCAATGGAATGTAAAACAAGGCAAAAGGGCCCACAGTGGGCACGAGGCTGAATACAGACAGGCCCACCAGGTGACCAACTTCAAAATATCCATAAGCCCTAACTGACCAATGGACTATTTACAACCAGGCACAGTTACCAAAAAAAGGGGTAATTCCATAGATCCCCATACCTCCTCTCCTTCCCCCTTTAAAAACAGCCCCCACCCACTGCCTCATTGCAGACAGGCTCTCCTTTGCTGTCCTGTCCACCGCTCCCTTGCAGTGTATTCAATAAACTTCTATCTCCTTTGTTCTGCCTTGGGTGAATCCTTTCACTGCCAGTGCCACCAGCTTCTATGCTACCATAGCCCCACGTTTGGGGGCCCCCATTCAAATGAGAGAAACAACACACTACAGTCCTAGAAATTTCAGATAGCTAGTAAAATGGCAAAATCTTACTGAAGAAAACCTAGAAATATAATGGCCATTACGTGAAAATTTCCAATTAGATAAAACATTTTAAAAAAGCACTTGAAAGCAAGTGTTCCCAAATGAAATAAAAAGAATGGGATATGCACTTATTAGTATGAAGCAGCCTCTAAAAGGTTTCAAAATTCCAAAATTCCAACCTTCATTGAAGATTCACTGCAAAAGGCTAATGAAAAATTGAAGAGAGGGGCACCTGGGTCGCTCAGTCGTTAGGTATCTGCCTTCAGCTCAGGTCAGGATCCCAGGGTCCTGGGATCGAGCCCCGCATCGGGCTCCCTGCTCAGTGGGAAGCCTGCTTCTCCCTCTCCCACTTCCCCTGCTTGTGTTCCCTCTCTCGCTTGCTCTCTGTCAAAAAAAATATAAATAAATAAAATCTTTTAAAAAAAAAAGAAAAATTAGGGCGCATGGGTGGCTCAGTTGGTTAAGCAACTGCCTTCGGCTCAGGTCGTGATCCTGGAGTCCCAGGATCGAGTCCCGCATCGGGCTCCCTGCTCGGCAGGGAGTCTGCTTCTCCCTCTGACCCTCCCCCCTCTCATGCTCTCTCTCTCTCTCATTCTCTCTCTCAAATAAATAAATAAAATCTTTAAAAAAAAAAAAAAGAAAAATTAAAGAGAAAGGGTATTTAAAACAAAAGACTGTAACAGACTGAGGCATAAGACTGACATAATTTCTACTGCTCCCCTCTCTCCTTTGAGTATCCATTCTTTTTTTCTTTTTTTTTTTTTTTTAAAGATTTTTATTTATTTATTTGACAGAGAGAGACACAGTGAGAGAGGGAACACAAGCAGGGGGACTGGGAGAGGGAGAAGCAGGCTTCCCGCAGAGCAGGGAGCCTGACACGGGGCTCGATCCCAGGACCCTGGGATCATGACCTGAGCCGAAGGCAGATGCTTAACAACTGAGCCACCCAGGCGCCCCTGAGTATCCATTCTAATAACCCTCTGTCTCAATTGCCTTTCTACTCTAAAGAGACTATTAAACAGTTAGCTTATAAAATAAGACCACCTGAGGCTATGGGCCATTCTCTTCCCCTAACTTTCACATCTTGCTCAAAGGCAAAACTAAGGGCCAGTCATGGAATTTCTTAAGCCCAGGGAGAGGATTCTGAAAATTTCTATAAGGAGATTACCTCTGGAACCCAGTCGAGAGAGGGAAATAAAATTTCACATTGTCCCTTTCTTTCCAGCTCCTGACCAACTGGTTATTGATCCTTTCTCTCCCAGAGAAAAGTCTTTCTTTCTTGCTGGTCTTGTTTTATATCCTAAGGCTTGGCTATCTGCTCATCTGAGATATTCAAGTTGTTCTTTCTTTTGGTTATGTTTAGGAGTAACTCTAGATCTTGTGAGGATAACATCTTTTGCATATACTTTGAAGATGCCTCTTAGGTCCATGGGATTGTTTAATACTGCCAGAAACAGTTGACTTTGTCAAGGTTGAAATCTGACAAGATATTTGAAAGGACTTAATAACTTCATGATGAGAAATCTGGCCAAATTGGAAGCTATTATAGAGAGCCTGATAGGAACTTTTTTAGGCCTTCTCCCTTATGCTTACCCAGCGGGGAAGAAAAACACTCTAACATAGGTGCATAGGTGTTAGCCCATTGATATAATTTAGGCAGCAACCCAAGTCTTTGAGGAATTGAAAAATAGTTGTCCTTATTTTACAAATCTAGTCTTTACAGGACCAGAGATGTGGCTGAGAAACAACTCAAAATCCATCAATACTTTTTACCAAACCCAAAACCTCCCCTATTTATCTCAATAGGCTTATAAGTATTATTAATTCTGGCTTTAAGAGAACAAAAGTTAAAGGAAGAGCTGGCATTTTTTCCCCTGTGCCTTTGAGATAATACATGTCGTACCACAGTCCTCTCCATAATTCTTATCTAGGCTATCTCTTTGACAAGTAAACTTCAGGGAGGTAATTCTTATCAAAAGGGGAAAAAAGGTCATTTGGAACTTGACTTGTTAAGAACAGATATAATTCTTAAGACTCTTCTCTACAAGTATTAGAAAAAGGTTTAGGCCCCTAAGCAGATAATCTGAACTTATTCCATCTATCAGAAAAACAATTTGGAGCCAACTATTTTTCATAAGCAGTGAGTTTTGTTGTATTATACCTAATTTATGGTAGTAATTTATTTTTTTAAAGATATTTTTTATTTATTTTTTTGACAGAGAGAGAGAGAGACACAGCAAGAGAGGGAACACAAGCAGGGGGAGTGGGAGAGGGAGAACAGGCTTCCCGCGGAACAGAGAGCCCGATGCAGGGCTCGATCCCAAGACCCTGGAATCATGACCTGAGCCAAATGCAGACGCTTAACAATTGAGCCACCCAGGCGCCCCCATGGTAGTAATTTAAAGCTCTAAGATATAAGGTCTCTGTTTGCTTCCATTGGTGTTGGTATATGTGTTCATACATTTGTTTTAAATGTGTGGTATTTTCTATCTCCAGATGGGACTGCCAAAATTAATTTGTAGAAGAGCTCTGTTTATATGCCTTAAAAAACAAAAAACAAAAAACAAAACAAAACACAAGCACTTATATAAATTTAGACTTCACAAAATTCTCAGAAATGTAACAAACTATCCCAAAAGTTTTTCAAGTTCACATACTCTGGAATAATTTTTGGTAAATTAAAGCAAGTTTAAGTTCATTGGTTGAGTGGAAACAGGCATGTCTTTAGAGTTATCAACATTGACGATATGGTAAACAACTTTTATTCTACCTGAATTTACTAGCTAAATTCATGTATTTCTGTCCTAATTTGTCAGCAGAAAAATAACTTACAATGATGGCTGATTTTGTCTAATGTCTCATGAAGCTTTCATGGGTAAAATAAACAACTGTTGAGAACAAATGATTTAAACAGATTAAGTGGAATAAGAGTTAATAAAGTTTTTAGCAACAATTATATTTTATTGTGTATGCACTTAAAAATAGCTTCCCAAATCGCTGGTAACTTGAAACTTTAGAGTTTTGCTAAGTTAAAATAAGTAATAGAGATCTGCTGAGTATTTACATCATTTCCAAATAAGAAAATACTGAAATATTAATTACTGAGCATAGGTTTATCTACTTTTGGCTTATTCCAGAGAAACTAAAAGATATTTGGATGTGTTAGTGTACTGGAAAATTGAAAAAAGGCATATGCTTCTAGAAATTATGAAATGTATTCATAAACTTGCAAATCTAAAGACCACTGGTGTTAACAGTTCATAATTCCTTCTAGGTTTTTACCAGGAACTAAGGTTTCTAAACATTAAGAATTCTAATTAATATATGCAATTAAAGCCAGCAGAAATAAGGGAAACATCTCCATATGCAAAGAAAGCAAATGTGTGTTTTTGGTAAAAGAAGGTATGATAAACGAAGATAATATTTTTGAGGGGAAAAAAGTTGTAGAAAGTTTGTGAAAAAGAAATCTTTGGAAAGGAATTTTGTATGTGGTCAGGACTAAGACTGGAATAAGTAAGTTTTAGTATCAAAAGTAAGCTGGTGTAAAATTAGAGTTTTGGTTTCTTTTTTTTTTTTTTAACTTTTAGTCTACTTTTGATAACAGACTGTGGCAGTTTCTTTAAGTGATCTGCCTACAAAGCAAAGACACTGTGTTTTATCAAAATAATTTCCTGTGGTTGCTGTCTTTATCAGGTCATTGATTACTTAAGAATACTGAGTCTTCTCAACATTAAAAAAGCTAAGTTTTACTAGTTTTGCTAATAGATAATTAAGTATTAAGTTTCATAATGATCTGTGATCCTATTTCCTCAAGGGCTTTAAGACTTCCCCCCCACCCCCAAACTTCTCAAAATCAAATTATAAATGTTCTTTTTGACCTGGAAGAAACTTTGGGATTTTTCCAAAGGACCTCCTGGAACATTTCAAGGGATCTGTTAAACTAATTAGGTTTATTTGGTATGTTAAATTACGTAGAAAATATTGTCAAACAAGAAGTAATAGTAAGCCTTCTTTACAAAGTGTGTTCTAAGAATTTCATTATGAAATTCCTAGAAATCTGGTAAGTCCTCATGTAATATTTATTAATCACTTGTAATTCTGATTATCTTAAAAGGTTTATGACATCCTCTGGGACCCCAATCAAAACTGGCAAAAGTAAACCATTTTCTTACTGTTACTGCCTTCCCTTCTGAAATTGCTGTCATTAAAACAGAGGCTCACACTAAAAGGATTAAACCTGAGTATCAGAAAAATGCCCCAGCTGACTTTCATGCTAAGGCAACAGTAACATAATCTATAATGATTGTGGCACATGTGGAAGAAAACCACTCTGCTTCTGCAAAACCTGCCCCTCACTGCCAGACTTTTGCCATCCCGATGGACTTGCTCCTGAAGTAGAGAAATTAACATGGGTAAGCAATAGCTGTGTAAGTTAAACAAACAGTTTGAGGCTATGAGAAACCCAAGATGGCCTCTTGGTTCTTGCCGACTCCCTGGCAAACTCCAGTTTTTTAGTGTTTGCATTCCTTTACCCACCAAAATGCAGTTAAGATGACATAAATTATGAACAGAGATTGGTAAGAAGACTTTTATTAAATTGCAAACACAGTCTACCAGCAATGTCTGACCTGTCAGGTCCATAATCTGAGAATAACTGTTTTTGTCCCAAGAGATCTCAGACCTCCTCCTTCTGGACCTTTGGAATATCTGCAGATGACTTCATTCAATTGCCACTTAGTATGGATTACCAATATGTTGTTATTTTATGTGTGTTTTCCAGATGGGTTGAAGCATTCCCAAGCTCCAAGGCTGATGCCCTCACAGTGGCAAAGAAACTGTCGGAAAGTGTATTTCCCACTTCTGGTATACCTTCCACAATCTCCAGTGATGGAGGCCCCCACTTCACTGGACAAATCACATGAGGCTTAAAGAAAACCTGGTAAACTTCTTAGAATTAACACTGTCCCTATCACCTTCAATCATCAGGCAAGGCTGAGAGAACTAATGGGAGTCTCAAACTTAAAATTTCTAAACTTGCCTAAACTACCAGACTTTGCTGGCCTAAGGTATTATCTTTGGTCTTGCTATTAGTAGTTACCCCTTTAGGAAACAAACTTACTCCACATGTGACAGTCACCAGCAGACCAATGTCTATTAGTATACAGCCTTATGCTGGTCCCTTGTTGTCTCATGCTTTTAAGACCAGCTACTGTAAATCTCTAATATCTTATGCTCAAGCCTATCATCAACAGGTTAAAGAAGCCTTCTTGGATCCCAATTCAAAGGTTCCTTTTGGTCGCAGTCTAGAGCTTGGTGACTGGTTGTTCTGGAAATGTCATCAGAGGAAAACAGCTGTTGAGCCCCATTGGAAGGGACCTTACCAAGTGCTCTTGACCACTACACTACGGAAAAACTAAAAGGTATTAAGCCTTGGGTATACATCTCACAGCTAATGAAGGTTCCACCTCCAACCTGGTCCTGTACAGATGCTTGGCGACCTCTAACTCAAATTGATGAGGAAGAGATATAGCTGACCTCAAGGCAGACTGCTTCTGTCCAAGGCAATGGATCAAGACTTTATTTTTTTAAAGATTTTATTTATTTATTTGACAGAGAGACACACAAGAGAGGGAACACAAGCAGGGGGAGTGGGAGAGGGAGAAGCAGGCTTCCCACCGAGCAGGGAGCTCGATGTGGGGCTCAATCCCAGGACCCTGGGATCATGACCTGAGCCAAAGGCAGACGCTTAATGACTGAGCCACCCAGGCACCCCTGGATCAAGACTTTAAACCTTAACTAAACATGAAACCCTTTCTCCTTCTCCTTTCTTTTACTCTGGCATTAGCCTGGAAAGATAACGCCCTCACCTCTTTCTCCCCAGGCCACTGCTTAAGGGAGGTAACCTCTGGATTTTAAAACAACCTTCTAATTCAGGGTGGGAGAAAATCTAACTGAGCCCCGAACTTTTGACAAGCAAAATAAGGTATCTCATTGGGCAACTCCCCTGAAGTTACATTGTTGAGTTAGAAAGGACCTGCCAGGAGGCTTTCATGATTCAGGAATTCACTCCCCTTGGCAGGTCCCTACTTCCCTGGTTAGGGATAAATGTAAATGAACCTATAATCAGGAAATTCTCCTCAATTCTTAAAATTACTACAGAATCTGCTGCTAAAGCAACAGAAGCCCAACAACTATCCTTAGATTCTTTTTTTTTTTTTTAAGATTTTATTTATTTATTTGACAGAGAGAGACACAGCGAGAGAGGGAACACAAGCAGGGGGAGTGGGAGAGGGAGGAGCAGGCTTCCTGCTGAGCAGGGAGCCCGATGCGGGGCTTGATCCCAGGACGCTGGGATCATGACCTGAGCCGAAGACGCTTAACCGACTGAGCCACCCAGGCGCCTCCATCCTTAGATTCTTTAGCCAAAGCTGTTCTTGATAGTAGGACAGCTCTTGATTATCTTTTAGCTGAACAAGGAGGATCTCTGCTGTGGCCAACACTAGCTGCTCTATCTGGACTAACATTTCTCAGGAAGCTGAAACTCAGTTACAAAAGATCACTGAGCAAGCTACTTGGCTTAAAAGGTGACTCCTTCAACAGGGCCTTTCTTTGACTGGTTTGGGTCTTGGGGACCATGGCTCCAAAATGTACTCCAAACAACAGGAATTATCCTGCTTATAGTTATGATAATAATTTCTCTGGGGCACATTGTATTCTCTCACAAGTTTTTTGTTTGTTTTTTTTTTAAGATTTTATTTATTTATTTGACAGAGAGATAGAGAGAACAGGTAGGTAGAGAGGCAGGCAGAGGGAGAGGGAGAGGCAGGCTCCCCGCCGAGCAGGGAGCCCGATGCGGGGCTCGATCCCAGGACCCTGGGATCATGACCTGAGCCGAAGGCAGACGCTTAATGACTGAGCCACCCAGGCGCCCCTCTCTCACAAGTTTTAAATGTTAAGCCACTAACCATCAAGTAAATGAACTCCTTAGGACTGGAATGTCAAAAAAAAGAACAAAGAGAATGACTGACTTCCATAACCTATGAATACCACAGGGATTAAGCAAAAACATCCTAACCTATGGATAATGGGTACGACAGAAAAGGAACAACAAAAACTTTGAGAACTTCAAAACAGTATCTGATAGTGACACAAATGCCTTAAATTTTGATCACATCTCTCCATTAAGCTGAGAGCCTGATCAAAAGGGAAATGTTAAAAGAAAATGACAGGCCCCAAATGCTGTGTCAAGTCACCAAACTGAGGCTTAATACCTAAACCAACCGTAACTTCACCCCCCCCCCCCCCCCCCCCCCCCCCGCTTTTAGATTTATTTATTTATTTGAGAGAGAGCAAGGGGGGGGGGGAGGGAGAGGGAGACAGAAACTCAAGCAGACTCTATGCTAAGGGCAGAGCCCTAATCAGGGCTCAATCTCACAACCCTGAGACCATGACCTGAGCCAAAAAACTGACTGTGCCATCCAGATGCCCCCTTTTCTTTTTTTTTTTTTAAGATTTTATTTGTTTATTTTGAGAGAGAGACTGAGCACAAGTGGGAAGAGGAGCAGAGGCAGAGGGAGAAAGAGAATCCTAAGCAGCCTCCACACTGAGCTCAGAGCCCAACGCGGGGCTTGAACTCATGACCCTGAGATCATGAGTCGGATGCTTAAGTGACTGAGCCACCCAGGTGCCACCCCCGCCCCCCCAGAAGTATAGTCTTAACAGTCAGTCAGCAATTTTCTGGTCAGTACCAATAAGGTAATCTGTCACAGGGGCCCTCTCAATCCCCAAAGGGAAATGAGGAAATCCACCTAATAAGACCCTCTGCCCCTCCCCCTAAGGGAAGGTAACTGTTCTAAAACAATCATTTTTCTTTTGCTAATTGCCCCACCCCATTTCTGCCTATAAAATCCTTCTATTTTGCAACTCAAAGTCCCCTCTACTAGATTAGCTAGACAGGACACTGCCCAATTCATGAATCAATTTATAAAGCCAATTAGATGGTTTTAAAAAATTGGATTTTATTCTACATTCAATGAATATTACTTCAGGGATTTTAAAAATGGAAATGACATAATATATCTACATTTTAAAAAGGTCACTTTATCTGCTGTGCATAACAGGGGATGTGTATGCAACAATGGAAACAAAAGGCACAATTTAAGAAGTTAATGAAGACATCCAGATGAAAGAAGATAATGGACTGGACGAGGACACTAGCCATGAATATAAGAGACATTGATAGGTATGAGATATATTTAAGAGGACTATAAAATTAAGGGGACTAATAGTATCCATTTCATATAGTTGTGAAGAATAAATGGCCCATAATAAATGGTGAGTAAATGTTAGCTATTATTACCACCATTAACAAGCTTTCGAAAAGGATCAGATAACAGTTGTTTTAACATGAATGAAAAATCATAATATAACCATAATATAATAATATATTACACATATATAATGTAAATCATCTATGAAAAGCTATGGGAGTTTCTTTGGCAATGCAAATCAGTTAGAAAAGTATAATGAAACTGGGAATTACCACAAGGATCTGATCTAAAATACGGTGGACACCAGAGAGTATAGGAATGAGTAGGTTAAGAGTGAGGAAATAAATGGCCTTCAAATGAGATCAAGAGGTTGGAAAATATAGCAAGGTAGGGAGTCTCTGCCATGAGGAAAAAACAATGTACCAAGAAGCAAAGTCTGGGAGAGGTTTTTTAATTCTACAAAATATTCCATCTAAGTGGATTGAATACACGAATTCAGATTGTATCAGCTAGATGTAACTATCTTGCTAATAACTTCCTAGTCACATACAGCTTATACTCTGATGTTTATACCCAGACAATAATCAACACCTACAGTAAAACCCTCAGAACTCATTTCTCTAACATGCACCCACAAACCTAGACACAGTAAAGTTGATAATTCCCCCCCCCCCAATGTTTTCATCTGTGCCAAGACTAAAACTTATTTCAGTCTTGACCTACGGTCTTTTACCACAGTTAACTGCATACTGGGGGAAGGGAAATAACCAGACCTTTTCAAACTTCTAGACAATAGCTTTGAAATGACACTAATTCTAGGAGACCCAAAATATCACTGAGGTCCACCAGAGTAGGTGCTTATGGAAGTCAAGTTAACAATAGAGTTTTAGCACAGATATGTTTCACAGTGGGCCCAATGGGTCCCAAACCCCAAACCCATCCTCTGGTTATTTCTCCAATTCTGTAATGCATAATTGGAATGGATACACTTGGCAGTTGGCAGAATTCCCATATTGGTTCCCTGACCTATGCAGGGAGGGATACCTGTCAATAAGGTATCTCCTCCTCCATACCTGTCAATAAACTACCACAAGAAGTTTGCTTAAGCTGGCAAGGCCAACAATGTATTTTCACTGTCCTTTCTCAGGGGTATATCAACTCTCCAGCTCTATGTCATAATTTAATTTACAGAGATCTTGACTGCCTCTACCCTCAACAAGACACTACTCTGACACCTTTATAATATTAGACTGATGCAACCTGGTGAGTAAGAAACAGCAACTCAGAAATTAGGAAATATTCCAACAAAAATTTGGGGCCTTTTATCTCAATGAAACTTGTAGGGCTCAATTTGTATGGGGCATATCAATATATCCCTTCTAAGGTAAAGAAAAATTTGTTGCTCTGGCCCCTCCTACAACCAAAAATGAGGCACAATAGCTAGTGGGCCTCTTTGCATTGTAAAGGCAACAACATATTCCTCATGTGGATAATATACTGCTATCTATTTACTAAGTGACCTAAAAGGGTGCTAGTTTTGAATGAGATCCCAAACATGAGAAGGTTCTGCAATAAGTTCAGACTGCTGTGCTACTTGGTCCTATGATCCAACAGATCTAATGGTGCTTGAACTGTCAGTAGCAGACAGAGACACGTTTGGAGCCTTTGGCTGGCCCCTATAGGTAAACCATAGCACAAGTCCTCAGGATTTTGGAAAAAACACCTGCCATTTCCTATAGATAAATACTCTCAAGAGAAATAGCTCTTAGCTTGCTACTAGGATTTCGTACTGAATGCTTAACCACTGGCCACCAAGCAAGCATGTGACCTGAGCCCATTACGAACTGCGTGTTATCTGACCCACAAGCCATAAAGATGGGTGAGCAAAATAGTACTCCATCATCAAATTAAAGTGGTATATATGAGACTAGGCCAGAGTAGGTCCTGAAGGCACAGTAAGTTACACGAAGAAGTGATTCAAATGTCCATGGTTTCCCCCTCTTGCTACACTACCTTTTCTTTCCCAGCCTGCACCCATGGCCTCATAGGGAGTTCCCTTCAATCAGTTAACAAAGGAAGAGAAGACTCAAGCATGCTTTACAGATGATTCTACACAGTATGTAGGCACCATATGAAAGTTGACAACTGTGGTACTACAGCCGCTTTCTGAAACATTTCTGAAGGACTGTGCTGAAGTGAAATTCTCCCAGCGGGCAGAACTTTGGAAAGTTCAATTCACTGTTCACTTTGCTTGGAAGGAGAAATGGCCATACACGCAGTTATATACCAGTTCATGAGCTGTGACCAAAGCTTGGCTGATGGCCAGGGACTTAGAAGGAACATGACTAGAAAATTAGTGACAAGGAAATTTGGAGAAGAGGTAAGTAATAAACCTCTTTGAATAGGCAAAAAAAAAAGATACACGTCTCCTTGGATGTTCACCAAAGAGTGTATTTGGAAGAGGATTTTTATAATCAACTGGATAGGACGACCCATTTTGTGGATACTAGTCAGCCTCTTTTCCCAATCACCCGTCATCACCCAATGGGTTCACGAACAAAGTGGCCAAGGTGGCAGGGATGGAGGTTATACACGTGCTCAGCAATCTGGACTTCCACTCACTAAAGCCTACCTGGCTATGACTACCACTGAGTGACTGCTGTGCCAGCAGCAGAGACCAACACCAAGACCCTGATATAGCACCATTTACCTAGGATGGTCAGCCAGCTATCTGGTGACAGGTGGACTGCACTAGACAGACTGCTTCTACTATGGAAGGGGCAATATTTTGTTCTTACTGGAATAGACACTTAACTCTCGATACGGATTTACCTTCCCTGCCGTTCCGGGACACCTTAACCACCACCGTGGTATTCCACACAGCATTGCTTCTGATAAAGAAATTCATTTCACAGCAAACGAAGCATAACAATGGGCTCATGCTCATGGTATTCACTAGTCTTACTATGTTCCCCACTAACCTGAAGTAGCTGGCTTAACAGGAGAGTGGAATGGCCTTTTGAAGACTAAGTTACAGTTCCAGCTAGGTGGCAATACCTTGCAGGACTTGGGCAAAGTTCTCCAGAAAGCTGTATATGCTCTGAGTCAACATCCATGACACTGTTTCTCCCACAGCCAGGACTCAAAGGTCCAGAAATCAAGGTTTAAAAATGGAAGTGGTACCACTCACTATTACCCCTAGTTACCCACTAGCAAAATTTTTGCTTCCTTTTCCTGCACCCTTATGCTTTATGGGCACAAAGGTCTTAGTTACAGAGGGAAGAATGATTCCAGTGGGAGACATGGTAATGATTCCACTGGACTGGAAGTTAAGACTCCAGCCCAGCCACTTTGAGCTCCTTATGTCTTTGGATCAACAGGCAAAGAAGGCATTATGATGCTGGCTGGAGTGATTGATCCTGACTACCATGGGGAAACTGGCCTACTACTCCACAGACATAAAGAAAAGTATGTCTAGAATACAGGAGATCTCTTCTTAGCATGACCATGTCCTGGGATTAAGACCAATGGACAATTACAAGCTAACTTCAGTAGGACTACTAATGACCTGGACTCTTCAAGAATGAAGATTTGGGGGAAACCTGGGCTCAGTGCTGACTCCCATGTGCTCTCTCTCAAATAAATAAAATCTTAAAAAAAAAGAATGAAGGTTTGGGTCAACCCTGCAGGTCAAGGACCACAAGTGAAATGCTTACTAAAGGCAAAGGGACTACAGAACGGGTTGGAAGAAGGTAGTTAACAAATACCAGCTATGACCACATGACCGTTTACAGAAATGAGGATTAACTGTCATAAGTATCTCCTACTTATTTTGGTATGCGTATGCTTTTGTGTGTATCTGTGTATATGTTATATGTACACAGACACACAGTCTTTGTTTCCTTCCCACTCTTTTCCTTTATCTTTTTAAGGTTTTATTTGAGAGTGAGAGCGAGAGTGAGAGCGAGAGAGAGAGACAGAGAGAGAGAGCGTGCGCGCACATGCCCATGAGCAGGGTGGAGGAGCAGAAGGAAAGGGAGAAGCAGACTCCCTGCTGAGCAGGGAGCCCTATAGAGGGCTCCATGGGCAGGGCTCAACGCAAGGCTTGATCCCCAGGACCCTGGGATCATGACCTGAGCCAAAGGCAGCCGCTTAACCAACTGAGCCACCCAGGCGCCCCCCTTCCTTTATCATGTAACATAAGATGTAATGACTTTATATCATAGTATTTAAGTATTAATTTACATCGTATTTAATTTTCAGAGAAACAAGAAGAGTAGACAACACTCAAGGATATATTACTTCTTGTGGTGGGAAACAGGTTAGTGTATTTTTGGTTGTACTCAGGGTAATTTTATCATGTTGGGGGAATTCTGAACTTGCTACAGTCTTTATCTGGAGATTAAATATGGTTTTCAGAGCTGTGTATACACGCCAAGTTGATCTGTCATGGTTAATTTTAGGTATTAACTTGACTGGGCCATGGGGTACCCAGATATTTGGTCCAGCATCATTCTAGGTGTGTCTGTGAGGGTGTTTTTGGATGAAATTAACATTTGAATTTGTAGACTGAGTAAATCAGGCTGCCCTTCCTAATATGGATGGGTCTTATCAGAACCTGTGAAGTTCTGAATAGAATAAAAAGGCATACTTTTCAGCAAGTAAGAAGGAACTCTGCCTATCTGACTGCCTTGAGTTGGGACATAGGTCTTTTCCTGCCTGGAACTAAAACTCCTTGGGTGTTAAGCTTGTCTGCTTTCAGACCAGTACTTCACTGTCAGCTCTCCTGGGTTTCCAGCTTCCTTAACTGAAAATCTCAGGACTTCTCAGCCTCCATAATCACATGAGCCAATTCTTCTGTACCATCCTCCTCTGCTTCACTCTCTCTATACAGCTAACCCTTAAATAAAGGGTTAGAGGTACCGACTCCCACCTCCAGCCCCATGCAATTGAAAATCTGCAACCAACTTTTGAGTCCCCAAAAACTCAACTACTAATAGTCTATTGTTGACGGGAAGCCTTACCAATAACATAAACTGTCAACGTATTTTGTCCATTATGTGTATTATATACTATATTCTTACAATAAAGTAAGCTAGAGGAAAGGAAATCATAGGAAGAGAAAATACATTTACAGTACTCTACTATACCAAAAAAAGTAAGTGTATAAGTGGACTCGGGTTATTCAAATTTATGTTGTTCAAGGATCAACCATACACATACACAAACACATACACCCCTTATTGGTTGTTTCTCTGTAAAACACTAACACACTCTTCATTGAACTAACACCAACTACACCATCAAAACCTCCAAGTGTCTCCTCCACTGTGAACTCTTCCCTAATGTCTTAAGTTTGGTTACATATCTCTCTTTTGTGCTTCCATAATATTCCCATACCAACACTTCTATCATAACAATCACTGATTTGTACACCTTCTCTATGGAATATAAATTCCTTGATAACATAACTATATTCACTTCATATTACCAGTACCTAACACAAACCCTGGTATATAGTAAGTTCTGAGTAACTGTATATTAAACCATTAAGAAAACCTTCTTTTGTTTATTTAGAGGATACTCAATTCAAGAAAAATTATTGTTAAAAAACAAGAGCATATTGTTGCTATCTGTCAATGAAGGTTCTGGCATGAAGAAGCTAGAATAAAGCGTTGTTTTATTTTGATGGCAGACATGTTCTCATCACAACCTTCAGGGGACCAATGACCTACCAGCAAATCAAGCGTGGGCCACGGTTATGCTTCTCACTTGCAAGCAAGCTATTAAAAAACCATCACTATTTGCAATTACTTAGCTGTATAAATCAGGATTATCTCCAAAACAAGAGAAATAATACTGAGACTACAACTGACAATAATAGTCCCGGATTTTGGAATTCTGTATTCAGTAAAACAGTTTCATGCTTCTGTTTAATGGCTTTTATTTTAGCTTCAAAACACATTTATACTGATAAAATGACATTGCTGTCTATTTTATATATTGGATCTGTGTTTAAGTTTTGATTTATAAAAGAGAGTTGTGGTGCTAAAAGTGTGAAAACTCCCAGTATGATTTAAAAAAAAAAAGTTAGTTTTATAGTTGGACAGACTTAACTAAAACTTATTCCTGTCACTTAGTTGTGGTTTTTAGGCAAGCTACTTAATCTCTTGGAGCCTTTGTTTTCCCCCTCATCAAATCCAGACAGTACTGGCAACTACTGTGGCACATTATTAGAAGAGTAAAATAATATACTTAAGACATGTAGTATGATTCCTGGCATATAAGCATTTAACATCTGACCTATCAATATCACTATATCTCATCACCTGCAATGATTAAGAAAATGAAGGCCTGGAAAAACGATAAGGGACTGCAGGTATATATATATATATATATATATATATATATATATATATGGTTTGAAAAAGCAGCTTGAGGAGTCTGAATTCTAAATCCTATAACAGCTATGGACTTAGGTGTCAAAATATCTCAAACTAAAACATATGGCAGAATATATGAAACAAATACTAAGTACTAACTGCAAAGAGTAACTCAGGGACATGAAAAAACAGGGTCTAAAAATTTCATGACCTTTGTCATCATCACCATCAAACACATTGTTAAGCATGTCTAAATAAGCATTTCCTATTAAAATGTAAGCCATGTTATTAATATAGATACTAGGAGGAATCCATAATTTTGTGGGGGGGGCACTCAATGTTCTGCTAAGTTTGTTGACACGTCATTTCTTGACTTAAATTATAATTTAAAAATGTATTAATTAAGTTTAGTTACTGAAACAGCTATGAAATAATGTAATGTGAGAAAGAGCATATGATCCAATTTATTAAAAACCATGTGGCAAACTTAACATGAAGATTAAAAAAACCTGATACCTGCTTGGAAAGCACTTTCATGTGCCCTACGCTTCCCCGGCAGTAGGCTTCAAGGATGACACCAAATTGTACTGAGACAGCAGGAATATGCACTTCTGACCTACAAATAAGTTAATAAATAATATTAAGATGGGTTGCTTATAAAACACTTCAGATCACCAAATAAAAATATTGACTTCATGGGGCGCCTGGGTGGCTCAGTCGTTAAGTATCTGCCTTTGGCTCAGGTCATAATCCCAGGGTCCTGGGATCGAGCCCTGCATCGGGCTCCCTGCTCCACGGGAAACCTGCTTCCTCCTCTCCCACTCCCCCTGCTTATGTTCCCTCTCTCGCTGTCTCTCTGTGTCAAATAAATAAATAAAATCTTAAAAAAAAAAAAAAGAAAATGACAAAAATGTCTGAGTAGAGAGTCAGAAATGAGGAATCAACAATTTTCCTAGGACAAAAGAACTTTAGTTATCCTTCTTGATTTACTCCTATATAAACTTGGTGAAATAAGACTCATGTATTTCTGAAAATGATCTAATATAGAAGCTGCAAATAATGTTGCTGTTCTTTTTTTTTTTTTTTTTAAAGATTTTTTATTTATTTATCTGAGAGAGAGAATGGGAGACAGCATGAGAGGGGGAGGATCAGAGGGAGAAGCAGACTCCCTGCCGAGCAGGGAGCCCGATGCGGGACTCGATCCAGGGACTCCAGGATCACGACCTGAGCCGAAGGCAGTCGCTCAACCAACTGAGCCACCCAGGCGCCCCAATGTTGCTGTTCTTATAGGAAAACTTTAAAACCTCTAGCTATTAGTAGCAATGATGATATTACTACCCAAAGTCTTTTGGAAGGAATCAGTAAGTCTGGTTTTAGCGCAAACACATTGTAAGTACACAATAAGTACACCTGACTAGAAAATAGCAATACATTAATTATTTGCTTCAGTTAAAAATCAAGGAAGCTTGGTGGGACACTTATCTGAATTACTTTGCCAAATCCTGAAAATTAAGAGTTGGGTATCAAGAAATAAGAGAAGACACCAAGAAGAGTGTAAATGTTACAGATGGCTCAGAAACAACTGAAGCAGCTGACCAGTATACTAAATGTCCTGTATTATGCTGATTTATATTTACAAAAGCACAAGGTGGACTCAAATTAAAAAATATAAAAGACTTACCTAAGGTGCCAAAATAGAAACTGTCCTATCCTGCGATTAGCCAGTGCTCTTTCTAATAGGAATCTAGAGAGGGCACAATCAAGAAAAGGCTCATATTTTAAAACTTGCACCAGTTGTAAAAGATATTGAGAGAGTTCTTCATCACTAAAAGAAACAAAAGACAGAGTAAGTCACTCAACAACCAGTGCCAGAAAAAGATCCCTTCCTATCAAACTATCAAATACTAACTTACTCAAACACAACAGTTCGTTGGGGTCAGGCTTGTTGCATGCTTATATTCACTATTCCACTGTTAAAATAACACAAGAAAAGCTCAGGATTTCCTGTGGGCAGGAGGGGGAATGGAAAGGAAAGGAGCAAAGAACAGATACATGGGGCATTTTAATTAAATTATCTAGGTTGATACGATTAATGACTGTATTTACAATTAGCCCAGAGTTACAATAAAATCAGGTACTTTAATACTGACTTCTGATCATGCTGGAAAAGTGATATACTCAGTCAACCAGTTTTTTTAAAATAAAAATTCTATCAGTAATTTAGCAATTTGAATTAATACAACATAATGTTGTAATTAAATGAACTGAATTAATTAAGGTTAGTGGTTCTCTATTTTGTATCCATCTCCAAACCATTCACATGTAAACACACTCTCATCAGAGGCAATTCCAGAGGTCAGGTTAGATATGAATCCCAAGTCCTCTACTTGCTATAGCCTTGGGCAATAAATGGTTAAGAAAGTAATCTAATGCAGATCCGGGACTGAAACTCAGGGCACTATATCAAAAGAAAAACCTCATAAGCAGAAAATTTATCACAGGAAAAAGCACCAGAATTACCAAATGGAACATGGAGATCACAGCAATCTCCTTCTGGGGATTAATACATTTAAGAAAAACACTTGGCTCAGCCCAAATGGGGCCAGGTAGCCCCTTCCCCTCAGGTCTCCAATGGAAACTTAGGGAAACTAAGAAGCAACTGGGAGCTTCATTTTTTAACACTATTCAACAATTTTAAGTTTATTGTAAAATCTTTGCCCTTTATAAAAACCTATAAATGGTGTAAAAGACAGAAAGGAAGTACTGAAACAGAAGGAGGCTTCCTCTTTCCTTACACTTTGAACTTCAGTCCCCTAAAATAACAACTGTGGAAGAGTTTGTGTAATTTCTTTTGGACATTACATGACTTGAAACATGTATGACTTTTAAAAAGAAGAAAAGGGATAACAGTGTCCATAATTTTCTGAGAACTTTTCTTTTTCAAATAACCGTACAGTATAATATTCATTTTTGAGACTTTCTGGATAAACCTGAAAATGCCCATTGTCTGAGACTGTCTCAATAATGACATTTCCTCAAAGCTCAGATTTTTACACATGTACAAGCATGCTCACTGCAGAACTGTTTATAACAGGGAAGTCTGGAGAAAACCAAAAATGTTCCTCAATAAGGAAATGGAGTAAATAAGATATATCCCTACAACAGAATATTTCACAGTAGTGAAAGGAATAAACTATATTTATATGCAATGGGAGAGAAGGACCTCAAAAACCTATGTTGAATTTTCAAAAAGCAAGATTTAAAATAATACATATGGTAAGACATATTAGTGTAATTTTTAAATGTACAATGTTACTCTATATTTTTCTAGTTACAAAAATGGGAGTATAAACAGAAAAATGTGGTATAGAAGGATACATGCCTAATTCATGATAATGATTGTCTTTGGGCAGTAAAAGTAATCAGGAGTAGGTTAAGAAACTATGAGGACTTCACCTTTAGCTGTAATGTTATTTGCTTAAAAGTATTTTTAAAAAGTGACAAAATATTAACATTTCTTAATTCTGAGTGGTGGACAGAAAAGAGTTAACATATAGCAGCAGTCCTGAACCTTATCCTTTAAAAAAAAAAACCCTGTTTACAACACTGGCCCTTTTGGCTGGCATCTGGAAACAGATTTCAGAAGGCTTCCCACCACCTAACAGATAAGAGTAGCTCTGTGTGCATAAATTATTCTTACAAACAATATGGTTTATGCTCAATACCCATTTTTCTGGGAGTCTAGAATTTTGCTTTTGTGTTAGGCCCCCAATAAAAATTCTGGCTGCCATGTCTCTAAGGAGCTTCCCCAGTAGACAATATTTTAGACATGTTGTCATAACTTGTTGCTAGGGGAATTAAGTATATTCACTGTGATTCCACTAGCAAAGAACTCTTAGAAGCTCCTGTATGGTTTCCTCCAGACTTTGCTCCATGAATCTTTTTCTTCCGCCAATTCTACACTGTCTCCTTTTGCTATAATAAATCACAGCCAGAAGTATAAGTATATGCGGAGTCCTGTGAATTCTAATCAAGGGTGATCTTGGGTACCTCCTGACCCAGTGTGTTTTTGGTTTTGTTTTATAATATAGAGTAAACATGAAAGAGGAGGGAGAGAGGGAGAGAAGGAGATGATCAGAAGGGACAGAGAAAAAAAATGCTTTAAACTCTGAATAATTCCTAGCTCTTTCCTTTCTTATGAGACGTTCAAGCAGACATCACCTTCTCTACCTACCCCCATGTTATTCCTTTCCCCCAAGAAAGCCACCTGCAGAATACCTCATCTGTCGCAGGCAGTCCACAGCATATTCTCGCACGTACTGATCTGGATAGTTGAAATCTAGAAGCTCTAAGGCCTCCCGGGGGGGCAGTTTAGGCCAAATCTGAAGTAGTGCCTGAAGCTGTTGAAAAATTAAAACTGGTTCAGAAATTATAGGGCAGAAAAATAATCTATTTTTCCTTGACACATAGGAGCAGAGATGGGTCAAAAGAAAGGAAAAGCATATGTGCAATTACTGAGGCCTCAAAACTCCACTCCTGTTAACATGGATTAATACAGACTGTCTTTGTTGAAGTATTTATAAATAAGCAAGTTTAAAAAGCTATGAAGTACTTACCTGGGAAGAGAATGATACACTGAATACATGATTCTACAATCATTAGCCATTAAATAATTTTTCAAAGGAAGGAAGAAAGAAATGATCAAGAAATACTTAAAGGTAAAATTCAAAGTGCAAATATAAGTACATGCTCAAGCTAATGACAGGCCATTTACATACAAAAACTTCATTAATAACTCAACATAAAATTATTTTGAGGGAGCTTACTTCTAGTTCTTAATATTTTTAAGGATATCTACCACTTAATAGAATGTTATTGACCATAACAAGTTTAAACCCTTTAAATCATAGTAAGTGACTAAAAAGAAATAATTTTCTATAAACAAGGTAAAAACAGCCGGTCTCCTATTTACAGATGCCACTTAGAAATGATCTAGGCAGAATAAAAAAGAATCCCTCCATGGGGATGAGTTGGAATTGCAGGTGGAGGGTGGATTCGAGCAGACATGGCCACATCTTTGGAAACCCTAGTTCCAGAGAGCCCAATCTAGAAAGAACTCTTATCTGACCCCATCAGAGCACTGTGAGACTCATCAGGGTTGTTCCTGGCAAGAGTCCCTTCCTCCTCAAGGTTAATTATGTTTATAGCATGTATTCGTATCAGGGATGGTTAAATGAGAAGAAAAGTGGTTATGGAAGAGAGAGAAAAAGTTTTTGACAATTATGATTTGTGGCCCCTCCAAAGTCCAAATCTATCTGACAAAATCTTATTCCTTATTATCAATAGTATCTATGTGATATTGAGTATCACATAAGTAGCATATAAGTAGCACCTGGAATCCAAAGAAGACACACAAAACGTATGCAAGAATAGAGTTACAAAAATATGGCAAAGAGACGGCAGTAACTGGAGGACTTCTCTCAATAGACTGCCGATCTCACAGTCATACTGAAAGAAGTGGCCTAAGAGTATCTGCTGTCTAGCTGCCTTGTCGTTTGTCATTTAAGCTTTTATGTGAGAGTTGGGCTTGTGAACTAAATAAAAACCATTTATATTTTATTATTTTAATTCTACTAATTATTCAACCCCTTTCATTAATTATGTCAAGTGCCAAAATAGGTCAATAATACTTGAATACCTAGAAGCTAAGTTAAAAGGTATTTTCTCATATCAAGCAAATTTAACCTCACTAAAGATACTTTTTGAGAAATTAATTTTTTGATTATTTTACATTGCAGAAAAAAATAACACTTCTGAATAACTTTTAAAAATTTGACTACACTGCTATTATTACTATGTTTTCATAAACTTAGTTATGAAATTTGATATTACAATTTACATAATTCTTATTCAAATATAGTAAAATGTTAGTTTAACTTTTACCTTAAATATTTAATTATTCTTAAACTTACATAAATAAAAAGAATAAGCTTTATACTTGCTCTTTTTATGTATCCAGCACATATATACATACAGTACATAAAAAGATACATACTCACTTGCAGTATCAAAATATCATGGGAACGGGGCTATTAGGGGAAAAAATGTCTAAACAGGATCCTAACGGGGGCAACTGGGTGGCTCAGTCGGTTAAGCGTCTGTCTGTGGCTCAGGTCATGATCCCAGGGTCCTGCAAGCCAACCCCGTATCGTATCTGGCTCCCTGCTCAGTGGAGAGTCTGTTTCTCCCTCTCCCTGCCCCTCCCCGCCACTCTCACATGCATGCTCTCTCTCAAATAAATAAGCAAAATCTTAAAAAATGGGGTGGGGGGGCTCTTGACAAGTGTGACAATGAAAAAAGTTTGACAAATACTGGTTTAAGATAAGAAACACCTACCTCAATACCACTTTTCATCACTGATGGGACTCCCTCCCCACTTTGCCCAAGGTCCTAATGGACCAGAAATCCCCATTATGGATAGAGGAATTAGGGGGACCATTTCCTGAAGGTCTGAAACAATAGTTTAAACTATGTCGTGAGTTAAAAACAGCCCTACTATTGGAAGGAAGTTACCTTTGGTAAGTTTATTTACAATTATTAAAGAATTAATTATGTAAATGTAAAACTAAATAAAATATCAAAACTTACTACTTTAGTTTGGGGGAAGCTATGGAAGCGAATAGGGAAGAGAAATCTGACTCAGCCATATAAATAAAGAAAGCAGTGCTAATTACCTGCCTTCTGCAAAGAGTATTGAAACCACTTCCACATTATGCCAACAGAATATTTTCCTGTGGATTAACGGAGGCCTACTCCTCTTTTTTTTCCCTTGGGGTGGGGGCAGGGGGGAGGCCTCTATAGGATTTTCACCCATGCCTTGCTTATGCCTCTAGAATCAGAAAACAAACTTTACACCACACTTCTGGCTCTCTACTTCTTAAGGTAGTCAATTCATTAAAAATACAGTTTATATTCATTCTTTTGTACCCATTCACTGTAACTGGCAATGGGACAGAGTCGGGAGAAAAAAACACATTACTTTCTATTACAAAAACTTTTTTTCTCCAAACAACTGAAAAAGAGGATTAGTATTGGCTTTCTTCTATCAAAATGGAGGATGTCAGGTTATATTTGAAAACAATGCTTTAGGTTACCTCCTGGAAATGAGGTAAGTGTGCTAAATTCCAAAATGTAAAAATTTCTATCCCCAGGGTTCAAATAAAGAAATATCAGGGGCACCTGAGTGGCTCAGCCAGTTAAGTGCTGGCTCTTGATTTTGGCTCAGGTCACGATCGCAGGGTCCTGGGATCCAGCCCAGCATTGGGCTCTGCCCTTAGGATTCTCTCTCCCCCCCTCCCTCTGTTCCACCCCCTACTTGCACACACTCTCTCTCTCTCTAAAATAAAGAAATAAATGTTTTTTAAAAAGGAAAGAAATATTAAGGGAAAACTGGTTCTTTTTTTTTTTTTAAGATTTGAGAGAGAGAGCACAGACATGCATGCTAGTGGGGGGAGGGGCAGAGGGAGAGGCTCCTCAAGCCCACTCCTCACTTAGCATGGAGGCTGAAGCCCTGGTGGATCTCATGACCCATGAGATCATGACCTGAGCCAAAACCAAGAGTTGTTGGCTAACCACCTGAAGCACTCAGACACCCCTCATTCTGTTTTCTGACAGCTGACAGAAGAAACCTCTCTCACAGATATCTTTTAAGAGTACAGCAAGAAGGGGTGCCTGGGTGGCTCAGTCGTCAAGCGTCTGCCTTCGGCTCAGGTCAAGATCCCAGGGTCCTGGGATCGAGCCCCACATTCAGCTCCCTAATCCGCGGGAAGTCTGCTTCTCCCTCTCCCACTCTCCCTGCTTGTTTTCCCTCTCTCACTGTGTCTCTGTCAAATAAATAAATAAAATCTTAAAAAAAAAAAAAAAGAGTATAGCAAGAAATTTCTTCTATTCTAATTCTATACAAAGTAATAATATATGCATTTCTTGGATAAGCTGTTAGAACTGGACACTATCCATCAGAAGCAGGCAAACATGCCAACTAAAAAAGGCTGATACTCCACCATTACGGCAGTTCATAGAAAACTAACCTTGAATTTAAATAAACAAGTGGTTAGAAGATAACTATGACAAAACAACTAAAATCTATACAGAAATAGTTCCTTTTCAGAGTAAGTAATGTTCATATGGTCTAACTGTATAAACAGTTTAAATGAGACACATTATAATTATATAACATGATTCAAACAATTATTAAATACTAGAAATAAATTCAAAACAAGTCCTTTCTAAACTCAGAGAAGTAAAATAATAAAATCAAAAAAATTTTAAATGTCTATGATTAAAAGCATTTCTTGAAAATTTTAAAAAGTCATTATAAATTTTACACATGAAACTAATATAACACTGTATGTTAACTATACTGGAATTAAAATTAAAAAAAAATTTTTTTAAACGTCATTAGAGATTTGCTAAGCCCAGAAAACTTTTAAAAATATCAGCTGAATTTGGGCGCCTGGGTGGCTCAGACGGTTAAGCGTCTGCCTTCGGCTCAGGTCATGATCCCAGAGTCCTGGGATCGAGTCCCACATCGGGCTCCCTGCTCCTTGGGAGCCTGCTTCTCCCTCTGCTTCTCTCTCTCTCTCTCGTCTCTCATGAATAAATAAATAAAATCTTTTAAAAAAATAAAATAAAATAAAATAAAAATATCAGCTGAATTCAAATAAGTAAGGTGAACAAATTAGGTTAATATACAAATGTATTCATTCTGATTAAAAAACCATTTCAAGGATCTTTCTGTAGAGCATTGATAACCAACTGAATTTAATAAATGCCAGTGCTTTTTGACAGGATTCCGAAAATTAAATCAAGGATCTAAAATTTGGTGGCTTTTTTGGAACTTTTTTTCCCTGTCTTTATTCTGTCTAAAGGCAAACATTCACCAACACTGCCCAACTAAAATGAATGTTAAAAACCGATCTAAAAGGTTTATGCTCTAAAATATTAGCTTCTCAAACAATATATACTCATTTTAGAACAGTCGATGCAAAGATTAAAGTCATTTTAAGATTAAAACTTTGGAGCTCACCGATCAAACTGTTTATTGAAATAATCCAGAACCTACTACATGCAGGCAGTAATTATAGATGATTACACCAAAAGTAATGTTTTAATTGTTCTTAGTGAAAGATATAGAAAACCTGTCTAGAATCTGGGATTTAAAATCTTAAACTTTCTAATCTATCATTTGGAATATGTATGAGTCTAAAAATCTGAAAATTTCTCCCATAGAAAATTATCCAACCTATGGAAATATCCCTATATAAGAAAGGACAATTTACATGAAATCAACAAAATAATATATACTCCTAAAAATAATTACAAAAATTATGTTTTGTTACCTGAGCAACATCCTCAAGTTTATTCCACTTGATTGACAGCAGTAATTTTGGCAGTGACTGTGGGAAATTCTCTCTGCAATCTTGTCGCAAAGTCCAAATAAGATCCATTTCATTCTCACACAACTGAGACAAGGGATCCCTGTCCAAGATTTCTTTCAGTACAGCAAGAAACTTTTTTCCACCTCGACTCTAAGAAAGTAAAATTATTCATTCATTACATAATTTAATTCTACGAACATCACTGGCAAACCCATAGCAAATTTATATACAATGAATTTATAAACAATTTATAATCTTTAAGATAAGATAGTAAAGATCTAATTCCTTAAAAAGATTAATAAAGATGGATGCCCTTTTTATAGGTTGATAGCATATTAAATTTGAAAGCTAAGGATTCTCAAACAGTTCTAAAAAGGGGGTTTCCCCTTCCTGTTTCTTTAAAAATCCATATGCAAACACTAGGTGGCAGAATTGCAATGTGGATTTAAAAGTCCTTTAGTCTTTAAACTGAATTTCTTTCTATCCTTCCATTTTAATTTTCAATTTCTATAAACAAACAAATCAACAAAGACAAACCAAACATACAAAGTTTGTTTTTGTTTTTTTAAGATTTTATTTATTTGTCAGAGACAGAGAAAGAGCAGAAGCAGGGGGAAGAGGCAGGCAGGGGGAGAAGCAGACTCCCACTGAGCAAGGAGCATGATGCCAAACTTGATCCCAGGACCCTGGGATCATGACTGAGCCACAGGCAGACGCTTAACTGACCGAGCCACTCAGGCATCCCCAAACATACGAAGTTTAAAAAAAAAGTATAAGTGTCTTGTTGGCTCAGAGGCATCAAAACCATTTAGATTAAGAATCGAATCCTGGATAAAACTAAACATGAAACAAATACTGTTATCCCATTTTCTTTCCCAATCTGTACAAGAATAGCCTAAAATAATGAACATGGCCCAAACTATTTTTTGGATCTAGACTCTGAATTGTAGTAACACTGAAAGAGATTCATTTCCCCATACTTAAAGTAGAACTATACCATATAGGCCAAAATACATATAAAAAACAAACAAACAAAAAATAAAACAGGGACACCTGGGTGGCTTATTCAGTTGAAGGTTGGACTCCTGGTTTCGGCTCAGGGTCATGAGATCAAGCCTTGTGTTGGGCTCCTGCTCTGTGCGGAGTCTGCTTGAGATTCTCTCTCCTTCTCTCTCTGCCCCACCCCACGGCTCACATGCTCTCTTGTGCATTCACTCTCTATAATAAATAAATCTTAGGAAAAAAAAACTTCTCCAGAATTATCTGACAAGATTCTGTAAAAATTTATATTCTATTATATTCTATTATTATGTAATTTTGTACTTTATGTTTTTAACTGGAATTTCATTTAAGCATTAAAATAGTCATACTAGGGGCACCTGGGTGGCTCAGTCATTCAGCCTTCGGCTCGGGTCATGATTCCAGGGTCCTGGGATCAAGCCCCGGGTCATGCTCCCCGCTCAGGGGGGAAGCCTGCTGCTCCCTCTCCCACTCCCCCTGCTTGTGTTCCCTCTCTAGCTGTCTCTGTCAAATAAATAAATAAAATCTTAAAAAAAATAAAATAGTCATACTAATTTTCTAAAGTTATGAAATTCAAAATAATACATATGTACAAAAGAATGGGGATTATGATTATCTACATAGACATAACTGTCTATGTAGAAAATCTGAAAGAATCAACAAAAATATTGGAACCAATGCATAATTAAAGCAAGATTGTAGGACACAAGTTTAGGAAACAAAAGTAAACTGCCTTCCCATATATCAGCAATAAACAAGTGGTATTTGAAATTAAAAATCTAATACCACTTACATTAGCACCCAAAAATATGAAAACCTAGGTATAAAACTAACAAAATATGTACAAAATCTATATAATGAAAATTACAGATCTCTGATAAAAGAAATCAAATAACTAAATAGGTATTTCATGTTCACAAATAGGAAGATTCAATACTGTCCAAATGTCAGCTCTTCTAATGTAATCAACAGATTCAATGCAAACCCAATCAAAATTTTGTAGGTATTGACAAATTGATTCTAAAGTTACACAGAGAGGCAAAATACCCAGAACAGCCAACACAATATTGAAGAAGAAAAAGCTGAAGGACTGACACTACCCAACTTAGTAAAAATAAATGTGAAATACAGAAACTATAAAATTCCTAGAAGATAACATAGCAGAAAACCTAGATGACCTGGGGTTATCTTTGGCAATGACTTTTTACATATAACACCAAATGCATGATCCATCAATAAAAGAATTGATAAATTAGACTTCACTATATTTAAAATTAACTCCTCTGTGAAAGACACTGTCAAGAGAATGAAAAGACAAGCTACAGACTAGGAGAAAATATCTGCAATAAGACTTATCTGATAAAGGACTGTCATCCAAAATACACAAAGAACTTTAAAACTCAACTATTAGAAAATAAACCATCAAACTAAAATACGAGTCAAAGACCTGAACAGACACCTCACCATGTAAGATGCAGACTCATCAGGGAAATGCAAATTTTAAAAAATGAGGTAAGACCACACATCTATTAGAATGGCCAAAATCCAGAACACTGACAACATCGAATGCTGTCAAGGATGTGGAACAACTCTTATTCACCGGTGGTGGGAATGTAAAATGCTACAACCACTTAGGAAGACAGTTTGGCAGTTTCTTACAAACTAAACATACTCTTACCATACAATCCAGTAATCACGCTTCTTGATATTTACCAAAAGGAGGTGAAAACTTATGCCCACAAAAAACCTGCACACAGGGACGCCTGGGTGGCTCAGTCGGTTAAGCGTCTGCCTTCGGCTCAGGTCATGATCCCAGGGTCCTGGGATCGAGTCCCGCATCGGGCTCCCTGCTCTGCGGGGAGCCTGCTTCTCCCTCTGCCTCTGTCTCTCTGTCTCTCATGAATAAATAAAATCTTAAAAAAAAAAAAACCTGCACACAGATGTTTACAGCAGTTTTATTCAAAACTGTCAAAACTTGGAAAAACCAAGATGTCATTCAGTGGGTAAATGGATAAGCTGTAATACATACAGACAATGGAATATTATTTATCAGTAAAAGGAAATGAGCTTTCATGCCACAAAGACATGGAGGAACCTTAAAAGCATACTACTAAGGGAAAAGAAGCCAGATTGAAAAAGACTACATACTGTATGATTCTAAATTATACAACATCTGGAAAAGGTCAAACTATGAAGAAAATAAAAAGATCAGTGGTTGCCAGGGGTAGAGTGGGGGAACGAACAGGCAGAGCACAGAGGATTTGCAGGACAGTAAAAATACTCTGTATGATATGATAAATAAATACGTTATCATTATACATTTGTCCAAACCCACAAAACGCACAACACCAAGAATGAAACCCAAGGTAAACTACGGACTTTAGGTGATTACGATGTGTCAGTGTAGGTGTGTTCTTGGTGAGTGATGTTGATAATGGGAAAGGGATATGCATGTGAAGGGAAAGAGATATATGGGAAATCTCTGTACCTTCCTCTCAATTTTGTTGTGATCCTAAAACTGCTCTTTAAAAAATAAAATCTTATTTTAAACATACACACACACACATACACACACACACAGACTATGTATGATTACAGTGGTTTTATATTCAGATCCTCAACCTTTAGAGTATGCTTTATTTTACAGGCTTCACTGGTTTCTCTGAAATGTTACCATCACAAGTCATCGGAATTTGAAGATCCAACTCCTACACTTACACCTACACTTACACATCTTAAAATGAAACCTGTTACTGCAAACAACACAGAGTCTAAATTGTTCATGTCAGAAAAATAGACTGCTGTTAAGTTAAATATTGCAAAAAGCTAGCAAACCTACTGTAATTTGGTGAATCAAAATTAGACTCTACAGACCTACTGTAAGTAAATATCCTGAAGACCTGGGAGTAAACTAAGAGGGGAGAGCAGGGAGTTAGCTGTATAATTATACTATGATTATTTACTGAGCTATGAAAAGCACAGCACTGAGTAAAGCCAAGGTAAAAATAAACAACTACCAGAAATGTGGCAGTAAGCCCAAAGGAAACACAGAATCTTACATTCTTTTGCAAACCCCAAATAATCAGTAATGAAAACTTAGACTGCACAGGGTAAATGGTGAATTTATACACCTGTTCAAATGCTTGAACTAAAATAATGGTAGAAAGTAATGAAGACTACCACTCATATTCTCTATTTTTATGTTTATATTTTTCAAAATCACACACATATTATGATGTAATAGTGATTATTAACTAAAATAAAACAAAGCAAATATACTTTACAATAAGCACATCAAAAAATGACTGTGGTTCGGGCGCCTGGGTGGCTCAGTTGGTTAAGCGACTGACTTCGGCTCAGGTCATGATCCTGGAGTCCCAGGATTGAGACCCACATCGGGCCCCCTGCTCAGCAGGGAGTCTGCTTCTCCCTCTAACCCTCCCCCTTCTCATGTGCTCTCTCTCATTCTCTCTCTCAAATAATATAATCTTTAAAAAAAAAAATTAACTGTGGTTCTTTCCTCTTCTAAATGGGGGATGTGATGGTTGGCATCAGGGGAGGGGGATGAAAGGCTGGAAAACTCATCGGTGATATATTTTTTTAAAGATTTTATTTATTGGGCGCCTGGGTGGCTCAGTTGGTTAAGCGACTGCCTTCAGCTCAGGTCATGATCCTGGAGTCCCTGGATCGAGTCCCACATCGGGCTCCCTGCTCGGCAGGGAGTCTGCTTCTCCCTCTGACCCTCCCCCCTCTCATGTGCTCTCTCTCTCATTCTCTCTCTCAAATAAATAAATAAAATCTTAAAAAAAAAATTTTAAAAAAAAGATTTTATTTATTTGACAGAGAGAGCACAAAAGCATAAAATCTTATTTTAAACACACACACACACACACACACATTGATAAGAGCTCATGATTTTGTTTTTTGTTTTTGTTTTTTATTTATTTATTCATGAGAGTGAGAGAGAAAGAGAGAGAGAGGCAGAGGGAGAAGCAGGCTTCCCGCCTAGCAGGGAACCCCATGCGGGACTCAATCCCAGAACCCTGGGATCATGACCTGAGCCGAAGGCAGACGCTTAACCATCTGAGCCACCCACGTGCCCCAAGAGCTCATGATTTTTAATAGATAAAGCAATATATCTCTGTGCTTATATATGCTCAAATATATGTAAACACACATATACATGTTACCTAGCTGTTTTACGAAAAGGCCTAGATACAATTGCATGGCAATACCAATGGGCATATACAGTGCCCAAATCTTGGATTCTAAATACTTTTCGCATATGGAATCAGGACTCTTAATATATGATATTAAGTGGCATACTATATTCCCTTTTAGGGTGCCTGGGTGGCTCAGTTGGTTAAGCGACTGCCTTCGGCTCAGGTCATGATCCTGGAGTCCCAGGATCGAGTCCCACATCCGGCTCCCTGCACAGCAGGGAGTCTGCTTCTCCCTTTGACCCTCCCCCATCTCATGCTCTCTCTCTCTCTTTCTCTCTCTCAAATAAATAAATAAAATCTTTTAAAAAAAAAATTCCCTTCTACTCCTTAATTCTTCAGTGTATATCTCCTAAAAACAAGGACATTCTCATACTTAACCAGAATCTGTTCATAAAAATAGGGAAAATAATACTGATATAGTTCTACTGTATAATTCACACATTCCATTCAATTTTTCCAATTTTCTAAATGTTTGTTATAGGTCCAGGATCCAACCCAGGTTAATTGTTGCATTTTGTTGTCATTTATCATTAGTTTTCTTCATTCTAAAACAGTACCTCAGTCTTTCCTTACCTTCACTGACTCTGACATTTTCTAGGAATACAGGTCAATTACTTTGTAGAGTATTACTCAGTATGTATTTGCCTAATGTTTTGTCATAATCAGATTCCAGCTATGTATTTTTAGAATGAATACACTGAAGTGGTGGAGTGTTCCTCTTACTGTATTTTATCAGGAGGCAAATAATGTTAATTTCTCCTATCACTATTGATGTTCATTTTTATCACTTGATTAGGATAGCCTACTAGGTTTTTCTGGTATAAAGTTAACAAGAAGTATCTTGTGGGCCTATTTTGAGACTAACCATCCTGTTTCACATCAAACTTTCACCCACTTGTTTAATAAACATTTATTAATATATATTGGCTGGGGTGCCTGGGCAGCTCGGTCAGTTAAGCATCTGCCCTCAGCTCAGGCATAATCCAGGGGTCCTGAGATCTAGCCCCATATCAGGCTCCCTGCCCAGCGGGGAGTCTGCTTCTCCCTCTCCCTCTACCTGCCGCTCCCCATGCTTGTGCTCTGTCAAACAAATAACTAAAATCTTAAACAAAACAAAACAAAAAACAAATGTGCCAAAATGTTAACAGTTGGGGAAGCTGAAGGAAGGCTATATGGGAATTCTCTGTATACTTCCTGCAAATTTTCAGTTAAGTCAAAAAATTTTTTTTAAATGTTTGGTATTTCCTTCCCTAAAATTGAGGACTTTAAAAACTCCAAATCATTCTTCTAAGAAAACTTCCTAGGTAGATTTCTAGGACTTGTGAACTAATGGCTTGAGTCATCACATCTGCACTCTCCAAAGCCAACCAATAAAATTTTATGCCTGAGTTTCCACAGTAAGAAAAGAAGATAAAATTATAACACAGATGTTTTAGATTAGAGCGGGGTTTCTTTTTTTTTTTAAAAGATTTTATTTATTTATTTGAGAGAGAGAGAATGACAGACAGAGAGCATGAGAGGGAGGAGGGTCAGAGGGAGAAGCAGACTCCCTGCCGAGCAGGGAGCCCAATGCGGGACTCGATCCCGGGACTCCAGGATCATGACCTGAGCTGAAGGCAGTCGCCCAACCAACTGAGCCACCCAGGTGCCCCTAGAGCAGGGTTTCTAAACCTCAGTGCTATTAGTATTTTGTTGTAGGAGGATGGTCCTGTACATTGTAGAAATTTAGTAGACCCCTGAACTCTACCCACTAGATGCCAGGAACACCCCCACCCCTTGAGTTATGACAACCAAGAAAACCTCTAGATAATGCCAAATGGCCCACAGAGGGCAAATTAGCCTCAGGTTGAGAACCACTAGATAAGAAGATAAAAGCTGCCAATTCTATAATCATAATTCACAAGGATCACATTTTTCCTATTCTACAGACCCAAGATCCTTGGCAAACATCTATTTTAAAAAATACCAACACCTATTAGGATGGCTACTATCAAAAAACACAAAAGTGATGGCAAGGATGTGAAAAACATTGCTTTTGTAGCTGGTGGGAATGTAAAATGGTACAGCTATGGTGGAAAACAGTATAGCAGTTCCTTAAAAAAATTAAAAAGAGAACTACAATATGATTCAGCAATTCCACTTCTGGGTATATATCCAAAGAATTGAAAACAGAGTCTTAAAAAGATACTTGTATATTCATGTTCATAGCAGCATTAGTTCGAGTCCAGCATCGGGCTCCTTGCTCAGTGGGGAGCCTGCTTCTCCCTCTGCCTGCCGCTCCCCCTGCTTGTGCTCTCTCTGACAAATAAATAAAATCTTTTAAAAAATGAAAGTTAAAGTAGTGTGACACCATTTTTTTTTGTCCAATTAATTAAAATACTAAAAGGGTTAAAAAATATTAAAAGGGCTGGCAGATACACAAAATGATACTAACTCTTCCACAGTGTGGCTAGGGTTTTAAATTTTAAGGTATTTTAAGGTATGCAATTTGGCAGAATTCTTATTTTTAAAAAAAGGGATACTTTTGATCTAATAATTTCACTTCTAAGAATCCATCCTATAAAATACATGTACGTAGGGGCACCTGGCCAGTTCAGTCAGTGGAACATGCGACTCTTGGTCTCAGGGTTGTGAGTTCAAGCCCCAAGTTGGACACAGAGCCTACTTAAATAAATAAATAAATAAATAAATAAATAAATAAATAAATAAATAAAT
>NW_023270268.1:34355103-34482112 GCF_011800145.1 Mirounga leonina
AATAAATAAATAAATAAATAAATAAATAAATAAATAAATAAATAAATTTTTAAAAAATTTTTAAACCATAAAATACATGTTTAAAGATCTATAAAATATTCCTTACAACACTGTTTTAGTAAAGAATAATGGGAAGTTGGGGCGCCTGGGTGGCTCAGTCATTAGGCATCTGCCTTCAGCTCAGGTCATGATCCCAGGGTCCTAGGATCGAGCCCCGCATCGGGCTCCCTGTTCCACAGGAAGCCTGCTTCTCCCTCTCCCACTCCCCCTGCTCGTGTTCCTCTCTCGCTGTGTCTCTCTCTGTCAAATAAATAAATAAAATCTTAAAAAAATAATAAAAAAAGAAGAATGGGAAGTAAGCAAAAAACCCAGAAGTATGTATGTTTAATAACTAACAGCTGCTAATAGTGCCACAGAATGTTGAAAAAGCTTTAAAAAGAGAAGCGTGGGAGTGCCTGGGTGGCTCAGTCAGTTAAGCGTCTGACTCTTGATTTTGGCTCAGGTCATGATATCAGGGTCCTGGGATCAAGCCCTGGGTAGGAGCTCTGCACTCACTGGGAGACTGCTTGAGGATTTCTCTTCCTCTCCCACTGCCTCTCCCTCCTTGCACTCTTACTCTCTCCCGTTCTCTAAAATAAATACATCTTTTTAAAATAAATAAATAAATAAATAAATAAAAAGAGAGAAGAGGACCTCTGAAAGAGCCAAGATGCACAAAATGCATTAAATTAAAAAGGGAGAAACTATAAAGATCTCATTTAAAAAAAAGGATATATTTATACATAAAGGTATGTAAATACATACATTGCATTAGGATTAGTACCTATAAGCTAAACTGCTCACACAGTTATCTTGGAGGATAAAAAGTAGATGGCAGTTACAGGAATAACTTCAATTTTCGGTTTCACAATTTATTAATTGTACTATGCCCCCAATTTTAAAAAAAGGCACATCAAACTTGGGCCAGAATACTGCATCCTCAATAAGAAGGAAACCTTCTGATTTAGGTAAGGTGGTAGTAAAGCATAAGAGAAATAGTAAAAATTCAGTTACCAGTTACCCTTCTGATATTTGGGGATCAATATAAAGACTAATAAAGGGTAACAAAAGGAGGAATTAGAATGAAGATATCCTTATATAACTACTGTCTCTGAAACCTAAAACTGTAATTATCTGTTTTAGTACAGGCTTATTTTATTATACTTCACAGATACTGTGCTGTACTCTTTACAAATTGAAGGTTTGTGGCAACCGTGCATCAAGCAAGTCTATCAGTGCCATTCTTCCAACAGCATTTGCTCACTGTCTCTATGTCTCATTTTGGTAATTCTCTCAATATTTCAAACTTTCTCATTATTACTGTATTTGTCATGGTGATCGGTGCTATGACTTTCAAAGCTAAAGAGCAGAAGTCAATGCCTGGCTTCAAAGGACAGACTGACTCTCTTTTGGGGGGCTAATATAGCTGGTGACTTTAAGGTGAAGCCAGTGCTCAATGACCCTTCCAAAATCCTAGGACACTTAAGAATTATGCTAAATCTATTCTGCCTATGTTCTATATATGGAACAACAAAGCCTGATGGCAGCAAATCTGTTTACAACATGGTTTACTGAATATTTTATGCTTACTACTGAGACCTACTGGTAATAAAAAAAAGATTATTTTCACAACATTAGTGCTGACAATGCACCTGATCACCCAAGAGCTCTGGGTAGAAATGACAGGCATAGTGTGTATGGCAGAGACTGCTGTTTGTCCCTCAGTATTCTTTCTGCTCTTCCTTAACTAGAATCTCTTACTCTTAGTCAAGCACATGCCTGGCCAACTAAAGACTACATTTCCCAGCCTCACTTGTAAAGTATGGCCATGTGACTAATTCCTGGCTAATAAGATGTGAGCAGCAATGAGGCATATTAATGATATCCTCAAAAAGAATAGGTGTGGCCTCTACTCTTGCTTTTCCTGTTCCTGCTGGCTGGACCATAATACTATGAGAAGCTGAAGCACTAGATAGAAACTACATGTTAACATGACAGAGCACCAGGATGAAAGAAACCTGGTTCCCCAACACTGTAAATCCTGGCCTGATTATATCTGCTGTTACATGTGAAAAATAAAGAAAATTACAAACTCTTCATTCAACTGAATAATATTCACAAGAACAGTATTGTTTATCTATGAGGACGTGCCATAGCATCTCTTAAAGACTAGCTACTGGGGGTCAGTCAGTAGCACATGCAACTCTTGATCTCACGGTTTGTTGAGTTTAAGCCCCATGCTGGGCGTGGAGTCTACTTTAAAAAATTAATTAATTAAATTTTAAAAAAAAGATTAGCTGCTAAACCTGTGCTCATATCAGAAAAGGATTTACCATTGAACACAGACCACCTACAAACAGCTGACATTCAACAAAACATTAGTATGTACATATTCATATACACTCACAGGCTATTCTTGCATAAGAGTATAGTCATCTGTAAGTCATCAGCATAAATCAGATGAAGGTAACTAAAAATGAGCACAATGTTATAATAAGGACCATTTTAAAACCTTGATACTTACTGATACATTAGCACTGTCACTGCTTGCAATCTCAGCTGCCTTCTCAATTATCTGTTAAAAAAAATTTTTTTTTAATTAAATTTTGGCACTCGTATTTGTAAAATTTTAATTGTAAATGATTACAACTGTACTTAGACTACAAGAAACAATATAGGGTCTGGCATTTCTATGCTTTATAATGTAAACATGAATTTAAATGCAAAATGGTATTATGTGGTGATTCCCAATCTTCAAACTCCTGACAACTGAGAGTCAATGGTATTATTATAAGGGACTGTAACTCCTAGGGTGCACTAGCATTGTCTGTAGATAAAACAAGCAAAGGCTTCAACATGTATGTGAAAGAATTTTCCTTTGGTATGTGAAAGAATTCTAAATACAGGTAAATATTTTCTGATTAAGAAAATGCAAAGGTATGTAAGAGTTACTAAATAAGTTTTTGTCATTTGTCATTGGTTTTTCTAAATTAACAAAAGTAGAATATCAAGAGATAGTCTAAAAATATCTTTTGAATTCATCAAGTTCAAAATGGGCTCTGATTCTTGAAAAGATGGGAAAATCAGTGGTTAAAGAATCTGAAGATTTAGGGCGCCTGGGTGGCTCAGTGGGTTAAGCAACTGCCTTCGGCTCAGGTCATGATCCTGGAGTCCCGGGATCGAGTCCCACATCGGGCTCCCTGCTGAGCAGGGAGTCTGCTTCTCCCTCTGACCCTCTTCCCTCTCGTGCTCTCTCTTTCTCTCTCTCTCAAATAAATAAATAAAATCTAAAAAAAAAAAAAAAGAATCTGAAGATTTATATCCAGTTACTGAAGTACATAATCCTAAATGAATAATTTAACTGTATCCTCAAATGTATAGTGATAAACTCCTATTCTATTTCATATGGTTGTATACTCTGGTTTCTCTTCAGGTCGTATAAATCTTTCGCCTATTTCATATGGTTGTTATGATGACAAAATGAGTTATTAAAATTAGTAAAATTATCAATAACCATAAAATTGTCTTGAAAAGCAAAATATACACAAGTGATCACAACAAAAATCATTAAATTAAATAAAAAGAATACAGGGAACTTTCACTTTTTCTATCTGTATTATTTGATTTTTTAAATGATCACATATAAATTATACAATTTTAAAAAACCCAGTAAGTATAAATATATTTATACATATTTAAAGACAAATCCTCTATCCCAAATTGATCTTCAAAGACAGACTCTCTAAGAGATTACAAAGGCAAAAGGTAAGTTTAGTGACTTAAGCAATGCTGAAATAAAACATTTTAAAGAACTGGACTTCTAAACTACTTGTATTTGCATTGATATTCTCTATTTGTAAAAATGCTTCAAAAAGCACCTCATTTGATCCAAAAGAAACTATAACTGATTGTTGAACACATACTATAAGTGAACACAAAAATAGTCATAGCTTGGAGTATAAAATGTATCACAAGTAGCTATGCCTTCTGATTAAATTGCTATCCTAAGGAAATAAAGCCATGGCATGAATGCAACAGATGGTTCAAAATGTACCTTTTACTACTCAACACTAAGGTATACGGTTCTTGACATATTTGGGATTTCTACTGTACTAACCACAAAATTTAATTTGGCTGTATATTACTGATCAGAAAATTGTATGTGGATAAAATTCAATTAAAATGAGACTAAAGAAGAAACATTAGGTAACAAATTTAATTGACATATTACTTTAAAAATCTATACAGGTCTGGTAATGCTGAATTTTAAGATACAAATAAGTTTAAAGGTGGATTAACTTGAGTATTATTCAGTATAATATCAATGTTTAAAGGAAGCTTATTCTCACATAGATTTAAGGAAATAAACTTGTTACTATCTGAGAATTTGCTCCAAGATTTTCTCATAAAAATCGCATCAATCATACCTGAAACAAAGATGTCAAACCTTAAGATAAAACATATGACAGCTTAGCTCTCAGAATGTAAATTAGCAAAGCCCCATTTTCAACTCCACCAGATACCCCCAATACCCAAGATAAGCAGTTTGTATACTAAAGAAATGTGTTTAGAAATGGAAGTCCTTGCTATAGATTCTACACAAATAACACTACCTTAGGAAGTCTACTAATAGTAACATTCAACATAAATCATTTGTTCTTTGAATACCAATTCTAACACAGCAGTGACTATGTCTTTAATCCCTAAACTAATATGCTGGGCAAGCTTCAATGTATATTTCACATGCTCAGACTTATACGAATGCATTTACAGCAGTTTCAAATTCAAAAGAACCTCAGAGAACAATTATGACTTCCTCATTTTATAAATGAGAAATCTGACCTCCAGAGATATTATGTCTCACCTGGTCAGTGATAAAGTCAAGATTAAATACAAGTTTAGTTGGCTGCAGGCTCAGTGGTCTTTCCACTGAATCAAGCTGCCAATGTATGTGATGTTTAGAAGAGAAACAAACATGTAAAGCTTAAACCATAAACATGCAGAGCCAAGAACTAATGATTCAGTGATTTTCATGAATAGTGGTCCTTTAAATAATGAGCTTACCTTATCAAAGGGCGGATAATAATAAGGTTGTTTTTTATTCTCTGGGAATTTGATATGCAAAGCTGTTGCATTTTCAGTATATGGATTTGTTTGAACAGTTCCCATTGGATTCAACATTTCTTCAAGTTCATCTAAAATATGCAAATAATTTTGATTCTTAAAAAATGTTTTTAAAACTAAACTAAAATAAATCCTTAAGAGAAAAGTATTTTAAAAGTATGTCACCTAAGGAATTTGGCAGACAATTGTTATCAGTAAGCCTCTAATTTTCTGTAATACTTGACACAACAATTGAATGTGAGTTTACATACATCTCTAAAATGAGAAAGTTTATAAAAATACCTACCTCACCTCTTTCTGCAAATTTGACAAATATCCTCAATCTTGAAAAAAAAAAAACTTAATTGGAATTGCTCTCCATCATAATAAGGTGACCCACAGAATTTATTACTTCACCACATATATGGATTCCTTATTTTCCCTGGTCATCACAGTACCCAAACTGATTATTTTGAGAGTCATCAACAACATTCTTTTTGACAAATCTAATGTTTATGCTCAATTATCCCATAAACTGCTGATACAGTTAAAGGGCTCTCTGGTAGTTTCTGCAACACTCCATTCAAGTGGTACTTCTTTAACCGAATGAACTGCTTATTTCTTTAAGGCACTCCCTCTGCTCCACCATGGTCCATTCACAGAATTGGGCATGGGAATCTTAGATTTCATTGTTCTCATAAAACTTTTTCATTTCACAGGTAAGTAAACTGTTGAAGAGACAGTAAACTCAAGAGAACAGAATTAGCAGTACAACCTAAAGTCTCTCCTCTCCAAACTATTATCTCCTTTCCTTATACTGATTTTTAGCACAGTTGTTCTCTCCTAAGGAAGTAAAAATCCACTGTGTCCAGGCCTAATGTCCAGATATTATGCATACTCAATTATTTACCAATGCTAGAAAATACTTTTTTAAAGATTTTATTTATTCATTTGAGAGAGAGAGAGCACGAACTGGGGGAAAGGCAAACTCCCTGCTGAGCAGGAAGCCCAACTGGGGGGGTGGGGGTGGGGGGAGTCCCAGGACCTGGAGATAGTGACCTGAGCTGAAATGAAGGCAGACACCTAATTATTTGAGCCACTCGGGAGCCCGGCTAGAAAATCTTTATAGACTATTTCCAAGTTTCAGCTCGTTGATCAATTCTTTGCTTGAGTTGTTTAATACTCTCAAATTTCAGATTCTGTTATCACTCAAAAGGAAGCAATTCTCATCATTTATACACCTCTAAAGCAGATAGATTTCTCAGCAAATTAAAATCCTATACTTATGCTATCTGGTAGCATTACACTCCTTTGTCCTATCATACACAATCTATCTAAAGTAAAATGTATGGGGCGCCTGGGTGGCTCAGTTGGTTAAGCGACTGCCTTCAGCTCGGGTCATGATCCTGGAGTCCTGGGATCGAGTCCCACATCAGGCTCCCTGCTCAGCAGGGAGTCTGCTTCTCCCTCTGACCCTCCTCCCTCTCATGCTCGCTCTCTATCATTCTCTCTCTCTCTCAATAAATAAATAAAAATCTTCAAAACAAAACAAAACAAAAAATAAATAAATAAATAAAAAATAAAGTAAAATGTATGGCGCCTAGGTGGCTCAGTCATTAAGCGTCTGCCTTCGGCTCAGGTCATGATCCCAGGCTCCTGGGATCGAGCCCCACACTGGGCTCCCTGCTCCACTGGAAGCCTGCTTCTCCCTCTCCCACTCCCCCTGCTTGTGTTCTCTCTCTTGCTCTTTCTCTCTCTCTGTCAAATAAATAAATAAAATCTTTAAAAAATAATAATAATAAAGTAAAATGTAGCATTTTGGTATTCTTATTAGCCCCAAACATAGAGAGGTAACCTTGCTTAAAAGTAATTACAAAAAAGCACACTAAAATATTTTATAAACAGAGTACAAATTGGTACAACCTCTACTGGAGAGCAATTTGTGACTATCAAAATTACAAATGTATTTATTCTTTTTTTCATTTTAAAATTCCAAGTTTTTATTTTTTTTTAAGTTTTTATTTTAATTCCAGTTAGTTAACATAGAGTGTTATATCAGCTCCAGGTGTACAATAACAAATGTATTTATTCTTTAACTCAATAGACCCACCTCTATGAATTTATCTTAGACATATACCTGCACATAAGCAAGCTTATTCATTGTAACACTGCTTAAATTATCAAAAGGTAAGTCTGCTTTAAGAAAGGCAGCAGTACTCTATATAGATACTAAGTTAAAAGGGCGAAAAGGAGAACACTGCACAGAAAGCTACTTTAATAGGAAGAAAAATAGAAATCTACATTTGTATTTCCTAGTGTATACACGAAGAAATCTGGAAGATACAAAAGCAACCAGCAATGTGATTATATACCATTTAATGATGGCCGAGGGACTCGAGACAATAGATTATTTGAAGTTCCTTTGTTTCAGCTTCACTCCTACTGGGATAAAGTGATAATTCTAGAGCTGATACATGTATAGCAAATGTGTTCATTTATTATTTTTCATATTACATTTTGTTAGAGATGAAGTCAGGCTCATGGTATGCCAAGTTAATAGTGCCCAAAACTGTCTTATTTTGCTAAAAATACCAGTCAAGTTGCTTGGTGATTCTGGAGAACATGTGTGAGTCTAAATTAAAATTTTCAAAACAGTGTTAACTGCTGAAATGCATAATTTTTACTCTAACTATGAAGCTCATAGTTACTCTTAAGAAATGTATAAATGGGGGCGCCTGGGTGGCTCAGTCATTAAGCGTCTGTCTTCAGCTCAGGTCATGATCCCAGGGTCCTGGGATTGAGCCCCGCATTGGGCTCCCTGCTCAGTGGGAGGCCTGTTCTCCCTCTCCCACTCCCCTGCTTTTGTTCCCTCTCTCGCTGTATCTCTCTCTCTGTCAAATAAATAAATAAAATCTTTAAAAATGTGTAAATGCACACTACTCTCCCCTATATTTGGGGGAAAACATGATTAGTAAAAACTATTTCAGGTATATGGAGGAAAGGGTAGAAACTGAAGAATATATACATACATAAAATATTAGAACATGAGTTTTAAATATGTCTGTGAATAACTCATTATCTAAAGCCAATTTCTCGGATGTCAACTACTAATAAATGACTATTTTCAAATGTTTGTCACCCACAAATACTTTTAAAATGCAAGTAAGTTCACAATTTTATTAATTATATTAAAGAACTATGAAGGCAGGGAGAAAAAAAGAAAACCACTATTATAATGTAAAGTTTACACTAAAAATTTCAAACACTCGGGAAAAGCAGTATAGAATAATGGAAAGAATCAAGCAGTCTTTTGTACAAATCCTACTTTTGAACCAATTTGTAAGACTTAACTAACTTATCTCTAAGGTTCACTTTTCTCATCTGTAAAATGGAGGTATGTAAATGGAGATAAAATGGAGATAATGGAGATAAAACTATCTACGTTGTTGGGGTGCTCTGAAAAACATTTCAGAAATATAGGCATATGGAAGGTGCTCCTCTAGGCTCAAATTTCAGGTTAAAGCCAACTAAACACTTACTTACTGTGTTTTTACTATTCTTCCCATACTAGTGAATATTCCTTCTATTAGTGTAGAAATTTAGTACAACTACAAGCAAAAGGGTTGTTATAAAGAAAACACTGTTCCTTAGGAGAATTTCTCCAAAATCTATAAAAATAAAACTTTTAAAGCAAGAACATATTCACCGAGATAACAAATATATTCAGATACAAATCACTTTTTAAATACATTAAAACAATCTGTGGGAATCTGTTTTAGAATAAAGATACGAAAAGATGTTTCTTTACTAAACTGAAAGAATAGTGAGTCATAAAGAAAGATTAACTAGTCCACATGCCAAAAGCTACTCTTTAAGGATTAGGATTTAAGTCTTACCAGGAAATGAAGACCAGCTGTGCAATATTATGTCTCCAGATCTCAACTGTCCTTTAAAGTCAAAAACCATCGTATTTACCCAGGCTACAGGATAATGCTGTTGAAAAAGATACCACTGCATAAATATGCTGAAAAAGAACTTTAGCATGTAAACATGTACTTGCCCTTTGTTTCAAACATTTAGATGGAGAAATTTCTAGAGTTCCAGATGATTTCCAAAATATCATCCAAAATAAAACAAGATATACAAGGAAAAATGTTCAAGATCTTTACCATGGTTCAAGAAAACTCTGAAAGCCAATTAATGTCTCATCATGAAATAATGTATCCAAAAAACATTATTTATTGTATAAACATTATAAATGATGAGGAATTTTTAATGATTCAAGAAAATACGTGTGATATGTTAGGTTATAAGTTTTATGAGCTTTAAGCCATAGTAAACTTTAATGTAGGAGAAGGCAATGTCTGCAGGCATTGTAGAATTTATTTATACTTCTTAGAAGGAAGCATAGACACCTAGACCAATTAACTTGGTCACAGTGTATCAAAAAACCTTATAGTCAAATACTTTGAGTAAAATTCTTTATCTGTATAAGAAAAAGTACTAAGGAAATACCTCGTCTGTGACTTTTACACCCTAAAATTTATTTTTTAAAAACTGTATGATAATAACCAGAGGAAAAACCTGCTTAATTCTTACATTAAAGAATAAAGGACACAAATTCATGTACATAAATATAGTGACCATTTTTTTAAACATATAAAATTCATGTCCCCATCCCTCCAAAACAACTTTTCATAAACTTAAGGGAAAATGAAAAAGATAGGACTAAAAATATGAAACAGAAGATGAGAATATGAGAACAGGTACACCATCCTTTTTCCATAATTTCAAAATCTAAGAAACTGAAAACTAAAAGTTTATTCATAATTCATATGACAACAAAACATGGCCAAAAATGGCATGAAGTTAACTGATATTCTGCATTTGTCTCATTTAATGTGAATATTCATATTCACTGCTACTGATGTGTTTGATTACAGATTTGTGCCCCAGGCCCACAGGTGTGCTGAGTAAAGTATGTCATATGATCTTTCTAAAACTCACAAAATTCTGAATGTTCAAGCATATGTGGCACACAGAATTTCAATTAAGGTACTGTGGAAATAAAATTTTCTTAATCTTTTCATTCTTTTTCATCTATATTTTCTAAAGTATTATATTTATAATGGAACACTTATAGTATGATATTTGCTAAAATAATCTGCCAAAAGAGAAATAAATGAGGAGATAAAAATGAAGATTTATCATCTTTTTAAAATCACTTCATAGGGACCGAAGTTATATGCTATAATTTCACGTTACTCAATTATTTCAGAAAGTCTTAAAATTATTCCATTGTAAAAATTTTTCAGTAGTGTATAATTACCACTTTCCCAGATTTCCGGATGGTCTGATATTTACAGGGATGAATAGTTTTAGTCGACTTTTTCGTTTTCACTTTATCCAAAACTGCATAAACAGCAAAACATAATCGAGCCATTCGTGGAAGGTCACATGTATTTATATCAAATTCCAGTGGTTGATTCCAAATGTGATCATTTTTCCCTGATATCTCTGAGCTTACGATGGTTTTACAGAGGAGTTCAGTACCATGAAAAAGGCCAGCCCTGACATGAACCTGTAATGAGGGAGACAAAAACAAACACAGAATTATGAATACTGCACCACTGAAACACCTTTACTCTGAAAAACAAACATGTACTGGGACAAGCAGCACACCAACTCTAGGAAAAACTTTCTCCATAGAACCATCAGGCTGTAAGTAATCAGTATATAATTCACTGAACTTTATTTTAATCTATCTTTCACTTAGTAGGTAAACCAACTAAAAAATGCAGTATGTCTCAATGGTATAAACAGATCAATAGAAACCAAGACCATAAGTATAAAAACTATTATCATATGCTCACCTCCACTGACTGCATTTACTTGGGGTCTTGTCTTACTCTTCTGTATAACTGCAAAGTAAGTGATGGAGAAAATGTCTCCAAAGTCTCTTTCTAATTCTAAATAATGTATGAACTGGTCATTACAAGAGCCACCTTTTTTTTTTTAAATATTTTATTTATTTATTTGAGAGAGAGAGCATGAGAGAGAGAGCATGAGAGGGGGGAGGGTCAGAGGGAGAAGCAGACTCCCCACTGAGTAGGGAGCCTGATGCAGAACTCGATCCTGGGACTCCAGGATCATGACCTGAGCCGAAGGCAGTGGCTTAACCAACTGAGTCACCTAGGCGCCCCCAAGAGCCACCTTCTTAAAGATATTCTATCCATATTTACAACTATCCTACACATCACTGTTTTTCATTTTTTCCTAAAGACACAGGTCCAGAGTGATGCAGGACATATGTGCAATGTCCCAGAAAATTTTACTCAGTCATTTATATAGTTTTTTAAATGACATAACCCAATTATCTCTAAACTTAAAAGTGAGTAGTACAGAACTAGAACAAATAATCCTAAAGTGTATATGGAATCACAAAAGACTCCCAAATAGCCAAAGCAACCTTGAGAAAGAACAAAACTGGAGGCATCACAATCCCAGATTTCAAGATACACTACAAAACTGAAGTAATCAAAGCAGTATTACGCTAGGTGAAATAAGTCAGAAAGACAAATTCCACATGATTTCACTTATCTATGAAATCTAAAAACAAACAAAGCAGGAAAAGACCCATAAATACAGAGAAAAACTGATGGTAGCTAGAGGGGATAGGGGAAGGGGATGAGCAAATGGGTGAAGGGGAGGAGGTACAGGTTTCTAGTTATGGAATGAACAAGTCACAGGGATGAAAGGTACAGCATAGGGAATATAATCAATGGTACTGTAACAGTGTTGTATGGTAACATATCATAGCTACACTTGTAGTGAGCATAGCATAATGCATGGAGTTGTACAATTACTATGCTGTACACCTGAAATTAATTTAACATTGTGTGTCAACTATACATCAATAAAATTGGTTGACTAATAAGTTAAAAAGTGAGTGGTGAAAGTAGAACTAAAAACAATACCAAAACACAGACTGACTTAATGAAATACTTTATGGTCAAATGTTTTTATATTGATTTATTCAAATGTGATATTAGCATACTGTAGTACTCAATTTACTGTTTACTGAATAAATGAATACATGTGAATATATAGGTTCGTCTTTAATTTAAAATGGGCTTATCAATAAAAATTGACTTATCAGAAGAGTTACTATCCTCGTTTTGAAAAGGAGTATCAAAAATACCCATTCTATCTAAAGATACAGAAACATATTTAAATAGAAATACAAAATTTTAAGTAATACCATCAATTTTTAAAATTATAAATATTTATATTAGAATTATTTTAAAAGCTATTAAAATTATGTTATAATTGCATAACTAAAACTATAGGTTAGTAGACTACACATTTCATAATGTAACAGGGCAAGAATGGCTTACTTTAACCAACAGTATTCATTTATCTAACTCCTGCAAAATAAACACAGATTGGGGTACCTGGATGGCTCGGAGCCTGATGTGGGGCCAATCTCACAACCCCGAGACCATGACCTGTGCTCAGTGTGGGGTCTGCTTAAGATTCTCTCTCTCCTTCTACCTCTGCCCCTCCCTCCTGCTCGCACACACATCTCTCTCTTAAAATAAATAAAATCTTAAAATAAAAATAAATACAGATTAAAGGGTTAGATATGTTTAAATCACTAAAAAGCTAATTAAAAAGAAAAACTATTAAAAAGCTATCAGAATAACTATTGAAGCTGGGTGTTGGGTTCATGGAATTTATTACACTATTCTCTCTACTTTTGCATATGTTTGAATTTTTCCTTTAAAAAAAATTTCAAGCTAAAGAGAAGAAAATTATTTATTCCAAATACAGATGGATTATTATTACATAGTAATCCATCTGATAAGTAAAGATTAAAGTAATAGGGATTATAAAAAATTGCTAAAAGCACTTGCAGTAAATTCTCAGGCCACCAAGAATTTTTATCTGAACACACACCTGATTCCCTTCAACTTCACAGAAAAGGGATTATTCCTTCTACTCAAAACTTCTAGTTCCATCTTGCTCCAATTTCCCAAGTACTTAGACCTTGCTCCTTTGCTTCTCTGAATTGGAAAAAACCCCTCCCCAGCAGGCTATAAAACCTTTGCATTTCTCTCCCATGTCAAACTCAAACAAAAATCTTCTTTAGAACCTAACTAATCATAATGAGAATGGTGCCAGTATCTACTTAGACACTCATGTTTCTTACTTTCAATCCATAATCAAACCTATATTGTAATACAAGGGGAAACTGGTTTATGATGTAATATTATTTTTAAAAATTTTTTTAATATATTGATTTATTTTTTTTAAGTAGGCTCTATGCCCAATGTGGGGCTTGAACTCACAACCTTGAGATCAAGAATTACATGCTCTACCAACTGAACCAGCCAGGCACCCCTATAATGTACTCTTAAATGAAAAATAAAATAAAAAAGACAATACATATGCACTAAAAGCATATTCACATTTTGATGGTGCAAAGAAATGAATACAAATAAAACTAGTTATGGTAGGATAGCAAGAATACTGGTGATTTATCATTCTCTTAAGTGATCTTGGATTATATTTTATAATGTTACCTTTAAAATATATTTTTTTAAGATTTTATTTATTTATTTGACAGAGAGAGACACAGTGAGAGAGGGAACACAAGCAGGGGGAGTGGGAGAGGGAGAAGCAGGCTTCCCACTGAGCCACCCAGGCACCCCCAATGGTTTAAATTCTATTCCTGTTTAGTAGTCTTAATTGGCAATGACTTTGCTGCGCACCTTTCCAACCCAACCACCAGCGTGGCCCCCATCTGCCTCTGGCTGTGCCACAGTGGTTTCGGTTCTTAAGGCATGCCAGGGGGGTTTGTCTTTGCCCAGGCAGTAGGCACTCCTTTCCTTTCCTCCTGTTTAACTCCTTTTAAGATAATGACTGGTGTGATAGTGGTGGAACCTTTCCTAACCTCCTGATAAACTAAAATTACCATTCACAGTTTGTTTATAAACTGGTGCTCAATCTTCCTGAGGTGTATTAGGGAGGAAAAGAAAACTTCGAAATCTGGATTTTGTGCTCTTACTACTTCCCATGTAATTTTACTAACACTAAATGCCATTTATTGAGCATTTCATGATGGCGCCATTTCTTCATTGCTTAGGAGAAAATAATTTGGTTCTTATAGGCAATTATAGTTTTCTTTATAGAATAATTGTTATTCCTATTTTGTCATGGCTATTAAAAATACTAGTATAGTAAGTGTCTCATAGTTTAGATACTTTGAGTACAGCGTAAAGGAAAATGCAAAGATTTCGTAAAAGTGTTGTTGTATAATTCCTTCTTTATAATTATTGTTATATTCTTTACAGAGTAAAACTGAATCCCCAGACATTTTGCTTTATTTCGGGGAACACAGGGAAATAGCATTTAAAGTAGTGTAGAGACATGGACTTAAAAGTTGCTTGACATTGTCTATTACTTATTTAAATTTTGACACTGTTTAAAAACAGGTAACCTTGAATGGGTTTTTTTTTTTAAAAAAGATTTATTTTAGAGAGAAAGAGAGAGAGAGCACTCGTATGTGTGCACATGCGAGTGGGGGGGAGGGGCAGAGGGAGGGAGAGAGAGAATTTCAAGCAGACTCCACACTGAGTGTGGAGCTCAATGCAAGGCTAGATCCCACGACCCTGAGATCATAACCTGAGCCGAAATCAAGAGTGACACACTCAATTGACTGAGCCACACAGGTGCCCTGAAAGGTTTTTTAAAATGATTTTCATTTTCACTCATACTTGCATTAAATTTAATGAGTTTTGGATTGATTGTGAGCATTTGGTGTTATGCCTGTATTTAGGATTTAGATCATCCAGCTATTTTGTGTGGTACTTTCTCTAGAATAATAATTTTAAAATATTTTAAAGATGAGGGCACCTGGGTGGCTCAGTCATTAAGCGTCTGCCTTGGGCTTAGGTCATGATCCCAGGGTCCTGGGATCGAGCCCCGAATCGGACTCCCTGCTCAGCGGGAAGCCTGCTTCTCCCTCTCTCCCACTCCCCGGCTTGTGTTCCCTCTCTTGCTGTCTCTCTCTGTCAAATAAATAAATAAAATCTTTAAAAAAAAAAAAAAAGAATTTAAACTACTGAAAGACAACTTTGTTTTCAGGTAAGGTAAAAGTCTGGGTGTAAGGTAAGGTATGAAAACAGAGGCAAGGAGATCAGTGGCGGGAGGCTGTTGCTGTAATTCGGGGAGAGACAGTAAAGGCTTGAACTATGAAATGTTCAGGAAGACAAAGAGGAAAGAATGGATAGTAAAGTATTTCAATGAGGTAGGATCAACAGTGTGTGATCAATTGACTAAATATGGTAGGTAAGGGAGAGGGCGACTCCAGCTGCTTTACCAAATATAAGAGGAAAAGTAGTTGAAGGAGTTAAGAGAATGAGTTGGGGGACAATAAATAAAGTTGGCTTTAGAAATGTGTACTGAGGATGTGAAAACAGGAGTCTGGAACTGAAGAACTATCTGGGCTACAGGCAATGGTTTGAGAATCATAAGCAAAGGAGGTACAGTTTTTTCAATTTTCTTACAAAGAGGATATCAGTAATTGTTTTCCAAGATATGAAGAATCCAAATGAGAGGAAAAACACTAAGAGGTGTTGCTGAGGCAAGGCCCACTTGCCTCAAGCAAACAATCCATCTGACCTCTGAGTTCTGTGACCTCAAAACCTCCATAGTACTTCCTCTCTTTCCCCTCAGCCACACAAACCTAAACACACCCTAGCATCTCCAAATCACTAACTGCTACATCTCACTCTCTACCCACCTCCCTTCCAACTCACTCTGACACTCCTACAGGAAAATCTGCTTGCCCTCTTTAAGGCCTCCATTTCAGTGACCAACACTTCCCCCCAATTCCCGCTTTTCTCTATCACCTTTGTCTGTCTTTGCCTTCACCAAAACTCTGCTAATGTGCCTCTCTCTGTCACATCCATCCGAAGTCCATATCCTGGATAAACCTAATTACCTGCCTTTCCTCCATACTACATGTTTTGGGATCAACCAGCACCATGACTGACCAGTCTCAAATGTAAAATTATTCTTTCATCACTGCAAGAACATTTCTTACCTTTAATTAACTGCTGAAAACTTGCATAACCATTTACTCTCCTATAAGATGAGCCTTCCTCATATTCAATAAAACTATTTAAAAAAATAATGTAAAACCCCTATTTAAGCTCCTTTTTTGGGTTAGGCTTTCTGTTACCTGAAGATGACATGCTTTCATGGATACCTCCTGTCTGTCAATCTATACTATTTAGAAGTGATAAAATATTAGAATAATGAAATACTAGTCCATTATTATTTATAAGGTAAGGAAAGTAATGAGAAAGATCAAATTATGTAGCTAATAAAAAAATGAGAATCCAATACTCACCAACTACAGACCATTGTTACTAAATTGCGAAGTCATGTCAGTGGGCAGATTGAGGATGGCATAAATGTTGGGATGAAGTAAAAGGTTTAAAGAGTATTTTTCTCCCAGAAAAATGCAGATTGCTTCATATGCACCTGATGCTCCACAAATCTCCAAGTAAAGATGTATGGGGGATGGGGTGAGGGTTGTCATCTATTCACACATGATCCCCCCCTTAGGAACTTCATGTTCCTAAGACTACTTTAATTCTACTCTAGGCTCACCTGACCTTAAATGGCCACAGAAAAGTCTCTTCTGCCTCAACCTTACCCAAAACCCAGTTCGAGGTAAAAATATGTGTACAGAATTTCCTGAAAGATACACAATATATTTATTTCTTTGGGAAGTTCAAATATTACCATTCAATTAAAGATAAACCATCACATAGTTGAGTATAATACCTAGACTGAATTACTTTGGTCTCTTATAGAATGACTTTTCCTGGGGTGCCTGGGTGGCACAGATGGTTAAGCCTCTGACTCTTGGTTTCGTCTCAGGTCATGATCTTGGGGTCCTGGGCTCTGCACTCAGTACAGAGTCTGCTTAAGACTCTCTCTCCCACTATGGACTCTGAGAAACAAACTGAGGGTTCTAGAGGGGAGGCGGGTGGGGGGATGGGTTAGCCCGGTGATGGGTATTAAGGAGGGCACATTCTGCATGGAGCACTGGGTGTTATATGCAAACAATGAATCATGGAACACTACATCAAAAACTAATGATGTAATGTATGGTGATTAACATAATAAAATTAAATTTTAAAAAAAAAGGGTCTCTCCCCCTCTGCCCCTCCCTGCCTGCGTTCTCTCTCTCTCGAAATAAATGAATCTTTTAAAAAACGACTTTTCCTATTGTACTGTCAATATTATATTTTAAGTCTAGCCAGTGAAAAGATTCTATAAAGGAAAGATATGTGGGGGCGCCTGGGTGGCTCACTTGGTTAAGTGGCTGTCTTCGGCTCAGGTCATGATCCCAGGGTCCTGAAATCAAGCCCCGCATTGGGCTCCCTGCTCAGCAGAGAGCCTGCTTCTCCCTTTCCCTCTGCCTGCCGCTCTGCCTACTTGTGCTCTCTATCTGTCAAATAAATAAATAAATAAATAAATAACTTTAAGAAAGATATGTGAGAGGCGCCTGGGTGGCTCAGTTAGTTAAGCGTCCAACTCTTGGTTTTGGCTCAGGTCACAATCTCAGGGTCATGATTTGGAGCCCTGCTTCAGCCTATGCGGTCAGCAGGAGTCTACTTGAGATTCTCTCTTCCCCTCTCCCCACCCATGTGCTCTCTCTCTCTTTAAAATAATAAATCTTTAAAAAAAAAAAAAGAATGAATCTCTAAATTCTACATCTGAAACTAATACACTATATGTTAATTAAACTGAATTTAAATTTTAAAAAAAAGAAAGATGTGAAACATTATTTTATCTACTGTAATGATGCTAGTATGGGTGTTGGTGCCCACTCTTATCTCCTACTGTGTCTCCTTCAGAAGGAACCACTAACATCTCTCAATTTATAGTAGTATCAGGATGAGTTCCAAACCCATGAATAACTAGTTGGTTTATCTTAGGAGTTTCTGAATATAAATGATATAACTGATCATGTTTTCTTTGTTTTGACCACTAGCTATATTGCAAGAGAGCAAAATCTGTAGTCCAACATCAAGCAGTTATGGAGGATCTTACTATACTTCACTTACTGTGAATCTTGCTCCTGACTTTTTTGACTATTAAATATACTCAATTATTTTCTAAAAAGTCAAAATTTTGTATAGGGACACTGTGTATGTGTTGAGAGACTGAGACAAAGAGACAGAGAGATCAAGCACACATACACTTAGCTCAAACATTTGTAAAGTGAGATTCGGTAAATCATAAATAAAACAAAACATACATAAGACACATTTTGCATCTTTTGTATGATAGGATAGAATGAATTTGAGGATAAAAATTCTATTCAGTTCTTACTCTTGGTGACCCTGAACATGTACGAGACTTAGGAATTTATCACCTTTTGAATACGGAATACTTTCTTCAGAAAAATTACAAGTTTAAAGAAATGAATATTTTTCAATGTTTTTGTAATAAAAACAAGCTACTTAAATCGCTAAACTTGAAAATGTTAGCATCTCTTGGTTTTTGACAATTTTTGAGAATAAGAACATATAGGAGTCTACTCCATAAGTACTCAAAAAATATTAGTATTTAAGGAACCAAAACAAAAAATGCTAGCTGTAATTCTAACAACCAACTTCTAACAGAATTCAGATATAAGGAATGAAGTAAAATTATGGATCAGGTGGCTACAAAGCTCAAAAAAACTCAAGTATAATGAACTCGAAAAGTTCTATACTAGCTATAAACAGCAACAGCAAAGGGTGTGATCCAGAAAAGAATAATAATAAAGACTCTAACCAAAGCATGGGTGGTAACAATAAAAAAAGAGACCCTGCATATTCTGAAGAAATGTGTTGAAATATTACTCATTATGTAATTAGTCAAAGTGTGATTTAAGACCAAGTCATTAAGATTATATATCTACTTGAGAAATCTCCTAGTAATTTGCTAAAATAATTCAAGTTGATACATAGTTAAAAACAAACAAGAATACTAAAAGTGACCTACATTTAAAATAAAGTGGAAACAAGAGCCAAACTATGGAAAGAGCCAAGATGTCCATCAACAGATGAATGGTTAAAGAAGATGTGGTATATATATGATGGGATATATATGATGCCATCAAAAACAACAACAACAGGGCGCCTGGGTGGCTCAGTTGGTTGGGCGACTGCCTTCGGCTCAGGTCATGATCCTGGAGTCCCGGGATCAAGTCCCACATCGGGCTCCCTGCTCGGCGGGGAGTCTGCTTCTCCCTCTGACCCTCCCCCCTCTCGTGCTATCTCATTCTCTCTCTCAAATAAATAAATAAAATCTTTAAAAAACAACAACAACAACAACGAAATCTTGCCATTTGCAACGACGTGGATGGAACTAGAGGGTATTATGCTAATTGAAATAAGTCAATCAGAGGAAGACATGTATCATATGATCTCACTGATATGAGGAATTCTTAATCTCAGGAAACAAACTGAGGGTTGCTGGAGTGGTGGGAGGTGGGAGAGATGGGGTGGCTGGGTGATAGACATTGGGGAGGGTATGTGCTATGCTGAGCGCTGTAAATTGTGTAAGACTGTTGAATCACAGACCTGTACCTCTGGAAGAAATAATACATTATATGTTAAAAAAAAAAAAAAAAGAAGATAGTAGGAAGGGAAAAATGAAGGGGGGGGAATCGGAGGGAGAGACGAACCATGAGAGACCATGGACTCTGAGAAACAAACTGAGGGTTCTAGAGGGGAGGGGGGTATGGGGATGGGTTAGCCTCGTGGTGGGTATTAAAGAGGGCACATACTGCATGGAGCACTGGGTGTTATATGCAAACAATGAATCATGGAATACTACCATCAAAAACTAATGATGTAATGTGTGATTAACATAATAAAATTTTTAAAAAGTTGTATGTGAATACAATAAAAAAAAAGTGGAATCCTTGTGTTTTCTGAACTTAGAATCTCCCATAGTAGCAAAATTAAAGAGAAGTTTTTGTTTTCAGAAAAATCAGTAAGCAAAACTATACTCTGAACTTGCATCACATGGAATTTTGTCAAAATTGTCCCATTCCCTGATGCTTGGTCTGAATCATCTTCAGGCTGTGAAAAGAATTTTAAAGCACCATCATGCTTATCACAGTCATGTTTTATTGTCCAACTTTAGTAAACTTCCAGAGACCCTTTTTCACAAGCCCCAGAACATTTGGAGAACAAGAAAAGGCAGGCTTTATCATGCAAAGAACTTTCCACTGTGCTACAGCAAGGATGTGCCAAAGCTACACACACAATTCCTGAATTCAACAATTAAAAATGTTTCTGTGTTGGGCAAGACATGAAACTTTTTCCCAACATTACATCTAATTTCCTTCTTATTCAGTAATAATGGCCAAAATCCACTACTTTCTACCATTAGATATGAGACACAAAAAAAGATCAAGTGAGATGAATAAGTTGAAATTCCCATGGTTTCATGAAGGGCATCACTTTGTAAAGAGGCAGATTTGTTCTGGCTTTTGGGAGGAGTGTTATGCTATCTTTAACTAAGAATATAAAGATGTTAGAGATAGTTACACTAAAATGTATTAATTCATAACACAAATATTTAATTAGTGTTCCAGGCACTGATAAGAAGAGAAAAAAATTAAGATAGTTTCCTTCTTTCCTGAGGTTATATATATATTTTAACAGTTTAGGTGTGCTGACACCCATGTAAGTAGGCTATGAGGTGCTATGATTTTTGACTAAGTGTGCTATGAGATGTACGTGAGCTTGAAATTCTCTGGGTTTATCCTATCTGTGGTTCACTGAGCTTCTTGAATCTGTTATATTTATGTCGTTCACCAGGAAAGCTCCCAATGATAATTTCTTTAAATAGTTTTTCTGAACTGTATTCTTTTTCTTTCTGGAACTCAGATTACACATGTTCAATCTTCTGATATTGTTACACACAGGTATTTGAAGCTATAAAGTTTTTTTCTCCCTCAATCATTTTTCTCTATTTTGTTCAAATTGGAATTTTTTTTTTTTTAAAGATTTTATTCATTTATTTGACAGAGAGACAGAGAGAGAGGGAACACAAGCAGGGGGAGTGGGAGAGGGAGAAGCAGGCTTCCTGCAGAGCAGGGAGCCCGATGTGGGGCTCAATCCCAGGACCCTGAGATCATGACCTGAGCCGAAGGCAGACGCTTAACTGACTGAGCCACCCAGGTGCCCCGGAAATTATTTTTATTAATCTTAAAATTCACTGACTCTTTCCTTTCTCATTACCATTTCACTACTAAGTCCATTCAATGAGTTTTTAAATGATAAGTTATTGTATTTTTCAGTTCTAAATTTTCCATATGGTTCCCATTTTATCTTCTATTTCTTGGCTGAAACTATTTTTCCATCCCTTTCAATTGTGTTTGCCCTTACTTGGAGCATTTTTATACATAATAACTCAAGATCTATGTCGTCTGAGCACTGACACCTATTGATTATCATTATCCATAGAACTTGAGATATTCCTGGTTATTTGCCAATTAATTTTAAATTGCATCCTAGACCATTATGACCACTATGTTATAAGACTCTGGGTTTTGTTTATATCCTACAGAGAATGTTGATGTTTTAGGAGACAATGGTTAAGTTCAGACTACAAGTTGCAACAAGCCTCTTGAAGCTATGGTTCTAATGCCAGTTCAGTTTTCAAAATCCTTTGCAGAGCTCTTGGATCTGTCCTCTGTGTGCAGCATACAGTGACCAGACTGAGACCTGGTGGGAGCATATGCTACAGTTCTGTTTTCAAAGTACGTAGGAGTTCAGACTCAGATCCGCATTAAGTACAGCTCAGGAATAAACCTATAAGCATAAACAACTTTAAGAAGTTGCTTTCCCAAGCTCTTCCCACTCTTCAATCATCCAAGTATTTTTTTGGTTGCCTAGGGCTCCCCTTTTTTAATCACCCGGCCAGAAAGCTAAAGCTTTATTCACCCACACTTCCTGCCAAACAGAAGAAAAAGAAAAAAAAGCCTGTGAGGATTTGCCCCATTCTCTCTACAACTCCTCTAATCAGAGAAGGTTCAACTCTGCATTTTAGGCCTGTCCCCATCGTTGCTGCTGCTGCCACTGCCACCACGGCTACTGCTCCCAAAGGACTTCTTAGAAACTGGGGCAAATGACAACAGAGAAGAACAGGAAACAAGTAACAGAGGGGAAAAGTAGGGAAATTCTCACTCTCTCTGAGAGTTAGAAGACAACCTCTTTCCCCTGAGAGCTCTAACTAGAGGGCTTCTTGAGTTCTGTGTGCACTAATGTCATCTTCTAGATTTGGGACAGCATTGAGTTCAGGCTTCTCCTGAATATTAAGATACATACCTGAAAAGTAAAACACTACAAGGCTAAGAAAAGACTGATCAGGAAGCAATATGCTCCAGAATTCTAAGCACACTCACCTGGTCAAGACATTCGTGTGCTCTTTAAGATCTCTGGGACTCTAAATATAATGGATTTCACTCCTGTGATTAGGTTATACTACTTGACATAACTGACTTTAAGGAAAGGAGATTATCTTTCATGGGCCTGATGCATTGGTGAGACCTTTAAAAGGCACCAGGCTCTTCCTGGCAAGAAATTCAAAGTGTGAGGATTTGATGCTTGAGAAATTCTCCGTTTCTATAGAGTTAAAAATAGAGAGAGCCACACAGTCAGGCATGAAAGATGCCTCTAGTAATGGAGAGTAATCCCCAGTCAATCCCCTACCAAGACCCAGCAAGGAAATGAGAACCTCAATTCTACAACATTCAAGGAACTGAATTTGGCCAGTAACTTGAATCCCCTTGGAAGCAAATTCTTCCCCAGAGTCTTCAGGAAGAAATACAACCCAACTAACCTGGATTTCAACCTTGCAAGAACGTAAGTAGAAAACCCAGCCACACCATGCCCAGACTTCTGACTAACAGAAATGCAAGCTAATAAACAGGCATCCAAGCTGCTAGGTTTGTGGTAATTTGTTAAACAGCAATGGAGAACTAATTTAAGGGGCTATTATAAACGTAATGCCAAAAGTATAACAACTTAGAACAAATTCTTCAAAAGACAAAAATTACCAAACTGACACAAAAGAAGTAGAAAACCTGACTATCCATTAAAGAAATTAAATTCCTAGGGATGCTTGGGTGGCTCAGTTGATTAAGCATCTGACTCCTGATTTCAGTTCAGGGAAGGGGGATCTCAGGGTTGTGGGATGGAGCCCTACGTCAGGCTCTATGCTCAACGGGGAGTCTGCTTGAGATTCTCTCGCTCCTTCTCCTCTGCCCCATCCCCACACACTTGCTCAGTCTCCCTCTCTCTCAAATAAATAAATCTTTAAAAAAAGAGAGAGAGAAATTAAATTTCTAATTAAAAACCTTCCCACATGGTGGCTCTGTCGGTTAAGCTATCTGCCCTGGGCTTAGGTCATGATCCCAGGGTCCTGGGATCAAGCCCCGCATGAGGCTCCCTGCTCAGCGGAGTTGGCTTCTCCCTCTCCCTCTACCCCTCCCCCCTACTCATGCTCACGCTCCATCAAATAAATAAAATCTTAAAAAAAAAAAAAACTTTCCCACAAGAAAACTCCAGGGACTGATGGCTTGGAGTAAATCTTACCAAATATTTAAGGAAGAAATAATACTAATCCTATATAAGCTTATTCAGAAAATTGATAAGAGGAAGCTTTCTCAAGTCAATTTGTAAGAGAAAAAAGATCAGTAACTTTTTTCTTTCATGGTGTTTGAACTATTTTACCTGTCCCAACAATCATGTTATACTCCTGCAACTAGACAAAAATTAATAAGGAAAGTTTAAATTAAAGGAAAAAATTGAATTACCACTAAAACAGAAAACAAAGGCTAACTGGCCATAAGCATACTCATTAAAAATTAAATCCTAGCTGAGAAAATAAGAGCCCCCCCCCGCAAAAAAGCCCTATTTTAATGACAGCTAACCAAAGAATCTTTAAAGTCCATTTATAAAAGCAAGCCACTGGTATAATCTTTGGCAAGGTGTTCCTGAATATATCCTCATGCCAGCAAATATCTCAAGCTAAGTGAATCTTTTCTTGGATCACAAAACTATTCACTTAATTTCCTGCCAAGCAAAATAGGGGAAAATGCGTGCTTTATACTTTGAGACAAAAAGCCTTGTTAAATCTTTACTTAATTGTATGGGGTTATGTAATAAATCGCCAGGTGTTAACAACTTGTGGTCCATAATGTAGTCATCTATTTTCTTCCAGGAAATGGTATTACATTTTCTCTGTGTTCAACAAGTTTAAAAGAAAGGGAAAGGTCTGAGAAAGGAGGCTGAGTGCAGCTCTAAACAAGGCTGACAAAGGAGAGTTAAGCTTGCATAGGAATCTGTGACCTATAGTTTTGGCTTAAATTGTATCTGCTGAATTCCTGATCTAAAGCAAGTTCTTTTACATAATACATACAGGAAAAATGTCACTATATCCAGTACATCTCCAACTATTCGAAGAATACTTTAAAACAAAAATCCTTAATTGTCTTATATTAGTTCTATCCATTCTATCCATTAAGTTCTATACCATTCTATCTTGTATAATTGACCAATATAGGGAAAATTTAATCTCCAATGTAACAGTCATTGAATATTCATTTTGAGTGAATAACTCACTCATATCAGTAAGTTATTCAAATAATGGAGCAGATAGGGGCACCTGGGTGACTCAGTCGGTTGAGCGGCCAACTCTTGGTTTCCGCTCAGGTTATGGTCTGGGGTCCTAGGATCAGGCTGCATTTGGCTCCGGGCTCAGCATGGGGCCAGCTTCTCTCCCTCTCCCTCTGCCTCTCCCCCTCCTCAAGTGCTTGTGTGTGCTCTCTCTCTCTCTAAAGTCAATAAATAAATCTTTCAAAAATATTAACAATGGAGCAGGTAAAAAAAAAAAAACTCAAATCTTAACAATACTCACTTTTACACTTTCTTCTGTGTTAAGTTTATTTCCCTTAACCAAGACAATCTGGAAAGGGTTGTTATTTTCCCAAACATGCTACAAAAGAATGAAATAGAGTATTTTAATTAAAGACATAAATATTCTATGCTAGCAATGAAATCATCTTATCTGTTCTCATGTCCATTAGCAAAATAATGAAAACAGGCCTCTGAACTAACAACTGAAAATCACATATACTAAATTAAGCATCACAACCACTAGCACTTATTTCTTATGGCAAAACACAGGCAGCATTCCAATACTGCCAAGAGATTCACTAAATTAAACACCATAAACAAATAGTATTAAAGATTTGGATGAACTAAGAATTGACCATTTAAATTAATATACAGTTAATATCTTAATCATCAAGGAGAGATTAAACATACAACTTGTTAAAACTGAATAACTATTAAAAATGTTAACCGTTCCAATCAATAAACAGAAACTTAGGATTTGCTTTATATAAATATATTATATTCTGGAAAAAATGACTTTGATATATCTAAATTCTAAAAGTATTTAGTAAGAAGAAGGCAAGTTATACCAAAAATGTTATCATAGCTAAGCTGACAGAAATGAAATACGTGAGAACATCAACTATTTTGCACATCTAACTTTTCTACTAGAATGTCTCAAATTTCTCAAATTGCTCACTGAAGTCTACGTTTGGCTGTACTCTCAAGAAACCTCTAATTTGGTGTCATTTTTTGTGATACCAAAATAACACCAAAACCAGAAATAGCATATTTACATTTATATGTAGCTTGAGCTGAGGAAAAAGAATAGTAGCTAGAAAGATAATTACCAATAAATGGTAATGGATCTTTGGCAAATGTGCATTGGTTTTCACAGAAGGAGAAGTGAGCAGAGAAAATATGTGAGGCTTAAGCACACACCTAACAAAATTACATGCTTTCTGGGTTACCAAAGGTTCACACATGAAACTTACAGAAATAATTCGCATTTTCTTTGGTGGTAAAGGAAGAGGAAGGTTTGATGAATTTCGATTTATGGCAGCCTCTATGGCAATCATTTCCTGTTCATACATCTTCTTGATCTTGAAACATTCCACAAGCATAAAATGGGGCAAGGTCCTATTCATTACACAGTTCCGGATATACTACAGTGGCAAGAAAGAATAAGGTAAAGATTTTCAAGCAGGGGTGCCTGGGTGGCTCAGTCGTTAAGCATCTGCCTTCGGCTCAGGTCATGGTCCCAGGGGCCTGGGATAGAGGCCCGCATCAGGCTCCCTGCTCCACAGAGAGCCTGCTTCTCCCTCTCCCACTCCCCCTGCTTGTGTTCCCTCTCCCACTGTGTCTCTTTCTGTCAAATAAATAAATCTTAAAAAAAAAAAAAAAAAAGATTTCAAGCAAATACTTAAATCGACATAAGAATAATATTAAATGAACACCACTATACCAATGTACTATGAAAATATCTTAACTAATGTCAAGAATATGAGAAATTAAAATCACAATATAAAATAGCCACCATTAATTGAACATCTAAGTACCTAAGAACTAGCTGCTTTTTATATTTATAGCTAATTTTCCTAACAACACTATAAGAGAGATTTTCCTCCCTTTAATAGATGAAAGAACTAAAAGTCAGAAGAGCTAAGTTACATACCTGGCATCTTTATAGCTGGTATCTTTAAATCTACCTTTTTTTTTTTTTGCTAAACCTTTAAGAAATATATACCTCAGTCTAGATGTTTTGCCTTCTCTTTGCTCTTAATACCTAACATTTTGACCAACTGGCTCACCTTTCTAAGGGTGGGACTTGATTGGTAAAGACTGTGATATCACAGTGCAAGCTTTGACCAATCAGTCAGGAAAAGTGGACATGTAGTACGTATGTGGCCATTTCTTCACATCCTGAGGTGGTCATCTTAGAATTTCCCATGGATCCCTGAGGCAGACCTGGTACCTTTACAGAACAGGGCTCCAGAAGACAAGCATTACTATCTCCCTTGCAAAAACATACTGGCCATCTTAGCTTGATACTCTGCTTTACTTCCATGAGACCAGAATGACTCTCCAAAGGCATATAAGAAAAGGGGTGGTTATTCACATTACCGGGGATGCCTAACAAACTGAATAGAAAGAAATTTAATATTTCCTCAGAAGAATAAATTTCCTATATAGATTGAACATATTATATTCAATTCAGAACCACAAAATACTTTTTTGTTGAAATTTTAAAAAATTCCAGAATGGGCGCCTGGGTGGCTCAGTCAGTTAGGCAACTGCCTTCGGCTCAGGTCATGATCCCAGGGTCCTGGGATCGAGTCCCACATCAGGCTCCTTGCTCCGCAGGGAGCCTGCTTCTCCCTCTCCAACACCCCCTGCTTGTGTTCCCTCTCTCGCTGTCTCTCTCTCTGTCAAATAAATAAATAAAAATCAAAAAAAAATATATATATATAAAAAAAAATTCCAGAATGGTCTGTAAGGAGTTACATATTATGATAAATATAGTCAATCAAAAGTTTTTCACTATGAAATATGTATCATTATACTTCCTTCACATTCCTTTACCTACATGGTATACTTTCTCTCTCCTATGACCCTGTACAAAACGTATACAAGCCTTTAATTTTCTTTATAATAACAAATCCTAAAAAACAAACAAACAAAAAACCCCACAAACCCTAGTTGTGGCAAAATAATATGCCCTCCACTAATTAAGATTAAAAAAAAATCACAGCTCCTTATTGTCAGCCATCACTTAATATATGGCATGCCTGTATCCTTGCTTAAAACAAAACAATAAAAAACAAGAGTACTGACATATTTTTCTAAAATCCTGTTACTATTTACCTCTAACTTGGCATTTAGCCTTTATTCTTTATGCAATGACCATTTTTTAGTCTCCAAATGTAATTTCAACAAAAATATCTTCAAGTTTCTTAAAGGCAAAGCCAGGATCTATCTGATAAATAGCACACTTCATGGTGGGGGAGGGGTGTTAAACTGCATTTACTTACTTTATTTATTTATTTATTTAAGATTTTATTTATTTATTTGACAGAGAAAGAGAGCACACAAGCAGGGGAGGAGAAGCAGGCTCCCCGCCAAGCAGGGAGCCTGACGCAGGGCTGGATCCCAGGACCCTGGGATCATGACCTGAGCCAAAGGCAGCCATTTAACCAACTGAGCCACCCAGGCGCCCCTCACTTACCTTATTTAAACTCCACTTTACTCCAAAAACAATCTGAGGCACTATACTCAAGGAAATCATGACTGCATGGAAATATGTATGTCAAAGATGGAGGAAAGCTTTTGAGGATGGTCAGACCTTATGCTTACAAACTTTCTACCATATATGGAAGTAACAAAAAGCAGAGGGAAAGGCAATTATACATATAAAATGTTAGACTGAAACTGAAGTTTTCTAATTCACAATGAAAATGTGTAAGACCTTGTTAACGGATAATCACAAATAAGTTTTTATACAATTTAATTAGTAACCATTTAATAAAAATCTTGTATTTTACTTCCCCCAGAATATTTCCTACCTAATTATTATGTTTATATGATAACATAGAAGGCATTAGCAAATTTTATGAAGAATTCATTATGCCGGGGTGCCTGGGTGGCTCAGTCGGATAAGCATCTGCTTTCAGCTCAGGTCATGATCCCAGGGTCCTGAGATTGAGACCCTCGTCTAGCTCCCTGCTCAGCTCCCTGCTCAGGGAGTCTGCTTCTCCATCTCCTTCTGCCCCCCCGCCTTGTGCACTCTCTCTCTCGCAAATAAATAAAAGCTTTAAAAAATAAAAAAGAGGGGAGCCTGGGTGGCTCAGTCATTAAGCATCTGCCTTTGGCTTGGGTCATGATCCTGGGATCCTGGGATCAAGCCCCACATCGGGCTCCCGGTTCTGCGGGAAGCCTGCTTCTCCCTCTCCCACCCCCCCGACTTGTGTTCCCTCTCTCACTGTGTCTCTCTCTGTCGAATAAATAAATAAAATCTTTAAAAAATAAAAAATAATTCATTATGCCACAGGAAATGATGATATAACACTGAAACAACCAAAAAAGTAGAAAGGAAACATTTAGATACATACATTAAATATATAATCATTATGCCAAAAATATATATATGTATAACTGCAAGTAAACAACAAAAACATGCCAAAATTTTAACAATAGTTATCTCAGAGGTGGGTAGAATTATGAGTATCTATTATTTAATTTTGTACAATTTTCTGTAGGTTCTAAATACTTGACTATAACAATACATTTTTATCAGAAATTTAAATTGTTAAATACACACATGCGCGTGCACACACACACACACACACCCTTCTCTGGAAAATTGATAGTTAATACACATACCTGGAACTGAATGAGTGGGTGATCACCAAAGACATATTCTACTCTCCCACTGACTTGCAACACATAGTCATAGGGACTAACTTCATCTTCTTTCCCATGAATAGTCAAACGTTTTTGGATTGCCAGTTCATTTATTTTGATAGGATTCATATTAGGAGATATTTGAAAGCTAAACACATCCTAAAAAGGGGGATAGAAAAAAGGAGCAATTTTATATTTGTGCTGAAAAAACCCACTCTTTACATTTATACTTATTACTATATTGTATATAGCCATACATAATATGTACATATATATATTACATATGTATACACTTTACATTTAACATTCCAGTACATTTTCCTATTTTCTAAATATAATATGTCCACAACAAATTAAGATTTCTGGTAATCTGCAAGTCATCTTACACTATACAAAGTGCTACAGATCCCACAGGTAAGATTCATATTTAACTAAAGTGTATATTTAACGAAAGTTTACCACCAGAGAGTTGATCAAATACATTTCTCAGTGAATATCTTTATATTTTTAATATTTTCTTTAAAAAAGATACCAAAATACCTGTAGTTGTTCAAATGTAGTCCATACTAAGAATTTTATGTTGTCACTAGTAAGAAGAGATCTATATAACAACTAAATTGTAACTGAACAATTCAGTCCAATTTTATAAACATGGAAAAAGAAACAAAGAAGCTTTCATTAATACAAAACGAGGATATAGTCAGGATTGAATATTATCAAATCTGCTCATCATAAATCCCAAATGTACAGATATTAAAGATTACTTAACATCTGAAACTTCTCATAATCTAGCAAAATTATTTCCCACCATATGATCACATACCAAGAATTTAAGAAAATTCACTATCTCCTAAAGCAGCCAACTGCTACCCTGGCTGTGATTGTTAAAAAATTCGTACTGACTGGAGATTGCTTCTGCACTATTTCCACTAAGTTAAGTCATCTCCCTTTTCCACAAGGTACTTCAAATTCCAACATTTTAAACCTAAATTTACTGGGTGTTCCAATCTATTTTCTCTCGTTTTTTTACCCTTTTTTTCCTAATTTTCTATATGAGTTGGTGCAATATGCATCAAAGCATATGAGCCAGGATCCACAGAGTCATTTGAGAAGTCTCACTTCCCAATAAGATACCAATGATCTCATATCCTTGGGTTGCCAACTGTCACCTCCTCTCCATCTCCAATAACACTCTTCTACTTCAGCAATTCTTCATCTTTCTCCTAAAGAGCAATACAGCTTCTTATTTAATTTCCTTGCACTATCCACCTCAAAACCTTCATCTACCTTAGAAAATAATCTACCTTTAAAAAGAGAGTCACAAAGAGATATGATACTTTTTTTAACATAACACAAATGGTCATAACTGTCTAAAGCAGTGCTACCCAATAAAACTCTTTAAAAATGGAATGTCCAATGCAACATCCTCTTAGCCACAGTGGTTCTTGAGAAATTTGATATGTGGCTAATGTGAAGAACTGAATTTTAATTTTACTTAGTTTAACTAATTTAAATTTAAAATTAATGTACATATGTGGCTAATGGCTACTCCATTTAAACAGCACAGGTCTGAATAATAAGGCCTTATACTCCTTAATATATCATAAAATTATTTAAAGTTCCCATTTACTCTCTATTTCATAAACTATTTATTTATTTATTTATTTATTTATTATTTGAGAGACAGAGAGAAGGAGAGACAGTGAGACAGTACAAGTGGGGAGGAGAGGGAGAAGCAGGCTCCCTGCAGAGCAAGGAGCCTGATGCGGGGCTCGATCTCAGGACCCTGGGATCATGACCTGAGCGGAAGGCAAACGCTTAACTGATGGAGCCACCCAGGCGCCCCCATAAATAAACTTTTTAGAAATACAAAACTAGAGGACACACTCATTATCAGATAGCAAGAACTTACAAAAAAGACCAGAAATCAGAACTGGGCTTGAAAAACTGCAGATATTACAAGTAATACTCAGAAAATAAAACAAGTTTAGTTAATGTGTGTCAAGAATTAAAGGTAGTTTGAAAATTAATAAAGAGCAAATATATCTGAAGAATAATCAAAGAGAACTCCAAGAAATAAAACACATTAAGTGAAATTTAAAACTCAATGAAAAGAAACATGGCAAATTTTAAAAGATTTTTTAAATTTGACAATATCAAGTGTTAGCATAGATGTGAAGAAACTAAACTGAAAATATTTTTGGTAGGAATATAAATTTGAAAAACTGTTTGGGGGGCACCTGAGGGGACGGAGTCGGTTAAGGAACCGACTCTTGGTTTCAGCTCAGTTCGGGATTTCAAGGTCATGAGATTGAGCCTCACACTGAGCCCCTGCACTCAGCCAGAGTCTACTTGGAATTCTCTCTCCCTCTCCCTCTGCCCCTCCTGCTTGTGCAAGCATGCTCGCGCGCGTGCGCTCTCTCTCAAAATAAATAAATCTTTAAAAAAAAAAGAAAGAAAGAAAAACTGTTTGGCATTATCTTTTAAAAGCCGATTACACACATACACCCATGACTCACCAATTCTGTTTCTAGGTTTATATCTAATAGAAATACATAAATTGATGTTATTTCATACAAAGCAATGTTGAACTTGATATGCTGTGTGTGTATACATGTGTATAACACAACAACTGAGAAAATCTGAACACTGACTAGAATTTGAGGATAAAAAGCAAGCAAAATAAAACTAGCAAAACAAAGAATAAGAAAGATAAGCCACACAAAGGGAGAACACATTCCCAACACATATGAATGACAAAGATTCACTAACCCCCAAATACCAAGAACTTATACAAATCAGCAAGACACACATGACACAATTTTAAAATAGACAAAAAACAAACACAACAGAAATATGAATGGTTCATAAGTATGTGAAAGACATTCCTCATCATCATTTCTTAGAGAGATGCAACTGAGACAATGGAAATACAGTTGACACTTGAGCAACATGGGTTTGAACTGCGTGGGTCCACTTAATTACATGGATTTTTTTAATAAATACAGGATAATACCATAAATGTATTTTCTCTTCCTTATGATTTTAATAACATTTTCTTCCCCCAGCTTACATTATTATAAAAATACAGTATACAACACATAACAAATATGTGTTTATCAACTATTTATGATAAATCAGTAAGACTTACAGTCAGTGGGAGGCTATTAGTAGGAGGAAAGTTTTGTGGGGGTCAAAAGTTTTATGTGGATTTCTGGATATGGAGGGGTTGGCACTCATTTTTCAAGGGTCAACTGTACATCTGCATAATGGAACTGTATATAGTACCAAGAGCTCGAAACTTTCCTTTAAAGACCAATCATAATATCATGATGATTACATTCAAGTCTTCTGAAGAACTACTGGTGTGTCTCATCACCCATGTTAATTTTCTTCACATAAACCGTTAATTGGGCTGACTTGGTCAGAACTCAACTGGTTTTTCCTGTATCAAGCAATTTTCCAACATCTCTCTTAAATACTTCACAAAATATTGCACCTTTAAAAGACCTGTAATTTTCCTGAGGAGTCAACTTGCATTGTTTTGCTCAATGCTTACGAACAGCTGCATGAGAGACTACCCAACAAAGACACGCATATGGATGGGACAGAAACTTCTGTTTAGCAGGAAGGTATACAGTTCATTTGTGACTACATCTATATCAGATATTCAGATAATGTCTACACAGGCGAAGAAATACTTACTCTTCATAGTTTTACTGTATGGGCTTCACTGTTTCTCACATTTCTGCCCGTGCTTCTGATATATTCTCTGAAATTCCCCAAAAGTATAGTCTCCACCTCCTTCTTCCTTCTTCACAACCCGCCCTGTTCCCTAACACACAGGAGACTATTTCAAATGCCATGTGCCCCTCTCCCTTAATTGATACTATTATTTCATATAACTTATGCTGGCTGAGGTTAAAAAAACACAGGTTTGAAAGTGATCCTCAGGTTTATTGGTATCCTTAACAAATTATGACTCTTGGAATTAAAAATGACTCCTCTCTGGTCTGGCTGCTGGGACTAATGTTCTTCAAAACTGAAACATGATAGTTCCATGATTATATTTATCTTGCTAAGTCTTAAGAGCCCTAATCTAAGCTAGATGATATGGACAATGTGGTCATCTAAAATTTCACATTTTTCATAGAAACTACTGTCTATATTGCCCCCTAACTATCCTGTAAAACCATTTTTTAACCTATGAGTACTTTGTTATACTTCATCTCATGTTTAGTGTTCCTACATACTGCTTCCTAATGTTGGTCATTAGCAGTAATGATGAAATGGCAAAATGAATATTTTATATAAGTCGGAAGGGCAAAAAAAATGCATGTATCAGTATGCTAATCATCCTTTATTCTGATATCATCATTCTTATTTTTTGTTGGTGAAATATTTATTCACTTACGAAATAGTACTGGTAATAACAATGAATCTGAGGTTTTATTTTTATTTCTTTTTAAAGATCTTATTTGTAAGTAATTTCTACACCCAATGTGGGGCTCGAACTCACAACCCTGAGATCAAGAGTTGCATGCTCTACCGACTGAGCCAGCCAGGCACCAAATTTGTTTTTTTTTAAAATGGTCTTAGTTGCGTAAACAAAGAGCAATAAGCTCTATGTGGCTTTCCAAATTTCTTTAATAACTTAATAATTTTACTAGTCTATACAATACAAAACTAGGAACTTTTTAATCCCCAGGGAAATGCTCAGCTAAAAGAAAAGTAAACTAAGGAGAGTTATGATAGCTGTATCTCAACTATCTGAATATTTGACATGTATAATAAAGAGAAGACTGAATGGGTAAAAGGACAACCACAGGGGCAGAAGTCATAAAAGGCTAGTTTGAATTTTTAAATATATTTTATATCAAAATTTAAGTATGTGCTTGCCAAATTGAAAGCATGCTACTTCAGAAGGCCGAGTGCTTCCCCGAGTACTGAATGTATTTTGGTCAGAGATACTACACTATATAAGGGATGGTGAAAAGATTTATTATAGAAAGAATCTGACTAGATGATCTTCAAACTACTTTCAGCATTAAAGTCTATGACTGTTGGAGGGGAAGATGACAGCAGAATAGGAAGAGAAGAAGATCACCTAGTCCCATGAATACAATAAATAATTATCAAATCCTCCTAAATTAAATACCCAGAAATGAATCTGAAGACTGGTAGAACAAACTCCACAACTAAAGGTAGAGAAGAAGCCACAAAGAAGAAGGAGGGAATTGCAGAGATGAGACTTAGAGGAGAAACAGATCATGGCCTGTGCAGTACAAAGGGAGCTGCTACAGTGCAGAAGAACAAGAGACAAACTAGCACACAGAGAAGCCCAAGGGAAAAAGGAGTCCACAGCGCAACCAGCAAGAAAAGACGGCCCGATTTCACAAGTTCTTGCAACCAGTGGGGCTTAAAGTCTGCAATTCTGCAGTTAGTGGACTTGGTTCAGGGAGAGCCCGGAGGGATTAGAAACAAGGTGGAACAAACAGCCCACGGAAATAGCATGGAAACAGAGATCTTTAGAGGGCCTAAAGTGCACAGAGGGGAAGATATTTGCTCAACTCAGGGCAGGAGTTCCAGAGAGGTAGCCCTTACAGAGAAACCCCATGGGGGAAAAAAAGGAACTGCCTGGCGCCATTTTCCTTCCCTATCCCTCAGCATAAACACAGAACCACCTGAGGGAATGAACACAGCACTGGCACTCACATGTAACTTGCTTACACCAAGCCCTGCCCCCACACTCTTGTGGATCCATCCTTCCCAGTCATGCTTGCCTCGGTCCCACCACAGCATGCCTCCTCACCCAGAGGACTAGCCCAAACCCCTGACAGCAACATGTCTCATGTCTCCCGACCCAGGAGTTTTGTGAGGCCTCGGTTCTGGTGGCAATGCAACAGATCTCATTTCATAAGCAGACCAGAACACATCTAGTTAAAATGCACCACATTCAGGCCCTGGACCAAACACTGCCCACAACAGGCAAACAAAGCCTCTGCAGACTATTGACCTGAAGGATAAAGTGTCCAGGACACAATAGCAGAGACCACTCAGCACACAATAGAGATGTTACTAGAAGCACCAGGCCATGAGGAACAGGGAACACTACACTGCAGAGTACTACAGGACCTCTTCTGCATAAGGCCATTACTCACAAGAACAGAAGATGTAGCTGACTTTCTTGACACATGGAGAAACAGGCACAGAGACTTAGACAAAATGAGAAGACAGAGGAATTTGTCCCAAATGAAAGAACAGGCCAAGGCCAGAGATTTAAGCAAAACAAATATAAGTAACATGCCTAATGGAGAATTTAAAGCAATGATCATAAGGATACTAACCAGACATAAGAAAAGAGTAGAGAACATCAGTGAGACCATTAATACAGAGAATAAGAAAAATATAGCATACATAAAAGGCTCAATAAACAAAATAAGAAACATGTTTGATGGAAGAAGCAGAGGAACAAATAACCTAGAAGAGAGAGTAATGGAAAATAATCAAGATGAATAAAAGAGAAAAAAGTATTATATTAAACAATAACAGACTTAGGGAACATAATAATTCCATCAAAAGTAATAACATTTGCATTATAGGAATCCCAGAAGAAGACAGAGAAGAGGGGCAGAGAATTTATTTGAAGAAATAATAGCTGAAAACTTCCCTAATTTGGGGAAGGGAACATACCCAGATGGAGGAGGCACAGAGAACCCCCAACAAAAACAACAAAAGCAGACCCACACAAAGACATATTATAATTAAAATGGCAAAATATAGAAATAAATAAAAAATATTAAGAGCAGAGAGACACAAGAAGACAGTTACATACAAAAGAAACACCATAAGGCTATGAGCTAATTTTTCAACAGAAACTTTGCAGGCCAAAAGGAGTGGAAGGATATTTTCAAACTGCTGAATGGGAGAAACCTGCAGTCAAGAATACTCTATCCAGCAAGGCTATCACTCAGAATAAAAGGAGAGATAAAGAGTTTCTCAGACATGGGGCACCTGGGTGGCTCAGTCGTTAAGCATATGCCTTCGGCTCAGGTCATGATCCCAGGGTCCTGGGATCGAGCTCCACATTGGGCTCTCTGCTCAGCAGGAAGCCTGCTTCTCCCTCTCCCACTCCCCCTGCTTGTGTTCCCTCTCTCACTGTCTCTCTCTGTCAAATAAATAATCTTCAAAAAAAAAAAAGTTTCTCAAAGAAAAACTAAAGGAGTTTGTGACTATTAAACCAGCAATGCAAGAAATACTACACAGAAGACTCTTTCAGTGGAAAGGAAAGACCAAAAGTGAAAGTATGAAGGTAGGAAACACAAAAACAGTAATGAATATTTTTGTAAAATATCAGTCAAGGAACTCACAAAACAAAAGAATATAAAATATGACAATGTACACCTAAAACATGGGAAGGAGAGTAATAAAGGATGGGCTCAAACCTAAATAACCATCAACTTAATAGATGCTATATGCAGAAGAGGTTATATACAAACCTAATGGTAACACAAATCAAAAACCGCTAATAAATATGCAAAGAATAAAGAGAAAGAAATCCAACTGTATCACTGAAGAAAACCAGCAAACTATGAAACAGAGAAGGACAAGAAAGGATCAGAGAAAATCTTAACAACCACACAGCAGGTATTAATATGGCAATAAATACATATATATCCAAATACATTGAAGGTAAACAGACTAAACAATCTAATCAAAAGACGTAGGGTGACAGAGTGGATAAAAAAAAACAAGACCCATCTATATGCTGCCTATAAGACACTCATTTTAGACCTAAAGAAACCTGCAGAGAGAGACAAACCAAGAAAGGAAATCTTAACTACAGAGAACAAACTGATGGTTACCAGAGGGGAGGTGAGTAGGGGGATGGGTGAAAGAGGTGACAGGGATTAAGGAGTGCACTTGTCATGCTGATAACTAGGTGATTAAAATACCTTTTTTAAAAAACTAAAAGTAAATAAATAAAAGAATTTGGGGGAAAATTCTATGACTGCTTGGAATCCAGTAAGATTTCACAGTATCTCCGTTTCTCTTCTAACTTCAAAACATTTATTTTCACATATACTTTGTTACAATGATGATTACATTAAAACGTGTATATTCAGTAGAGATCTGACCCATATGTAATGAAATGCAGACTGACCTAGATGGGCAAATTGCCCTGAGCCAGTGTTTTCAAGTTGAATGCTAGTCACCTTTCAGTGGTAAAATTGCCCATTCCACCTCTTCCAACACTGCAGAATTCCCTAAATAGTATTTTAAATTTGATCTTGAGACTTTATAATATCCAAATCTTGATTTAAGCTGAACTTTAGTCTCAACACACCTCGGGAGAGAGCAACAAATATTTTTTTTATTTTTATTTTTTAACCTAGATAAACCTCCTTTGTAAAATGCCAGAAGGCCGGCTCCTTCTTTCCTTCTTTTGCATTTGTTCTTACAAATATTTAGAAACACACTGTTGGAAAGGAGACAGAAGTGAATAAAACTGAGACACCTGGATAAAATCCTGTCTCTACCACGGACCAGCTCTAAGGACTGGCAGCAAAAAAAAAAAAAAAAAAGAAAGAAAAAGAAAAACTTCTCTCCCTTTCATTTTCTTCACTGTAAAATAGGGATGATAACATTTTTTGGAGTTGTTTTAAAGGTGGAAAATATATTAAAAATACCTTTCATAGTTCTTGGCATGGTAAAGTGCTCAATATAGAATGGCTACTGAAATGGTTTATGTCATTATCGTTATCACAGTAATTGAAGAACACAAAATATCCTTGAACTCCTACCATAATTCTAAAGCTAGATCCTAGATGATAAAATGACCACACTAGATACAAAGGCAGTATCATAATCTGGTTTGTAAAATAGCTGTGACCATTCAGGTATAGACTGTAAATACACTCAAATATAATGCCCATATCCATATCACCACTTAAATACATATTCACAGAATGCACATATAAGAATATGGGAAAAAAGAGATCATTTGATCAAACCTTTCATTTTATATACAAGAGAAAAATCAAATGAGAAAACAAAACATCTACACTAAAGAACATTATCTAGACTGGGGTTGGCAATCTTTTTCTGTAAACAACCAGGCTTTGCTGACAACCTGTGACACATTCCTTCCTCCCTCCCTCCATCCCTTCCTTCCCTCCTCTCTCTCTCTCTTCCTTTCTCTTTCCATCTTTTAAAAATTCCATGAGTTTTTTTTACATCCCTTTAAAATATAAAACCCAGAAACTAATAATACACTATATGTTAATTAATTGATTTTAAATAAAATTTAAAAATAGTTAAATAAATAACATAAATACATACATACCATTCAAAAACTGCAGTTTTCCAACCCTGATCTAGACTAATACATCACTGCATCACAAAATCATACAGGTGCAAAAGATGTGTCACTTCTGATTGTTATACGTAATCCTAAATTTATTTCCATCTTTAAATCTAAAAATGCTCTCTGTAATAACATTTACCAGCTATCTCCTCTAGACTGGTGCTGCATTCAGGTAAAAACCACAGATTTATTACAATGTATTTCTTAAATAACATAATACTACCTGACAATTTTCAAAATGAACAGCCACAATGAGCTTTCCTCCATAAAGTTTATCTTCTAAGTTTTCAAGGATTGATGGTTCATGTTCTGGTGGATATGTCTGCTTTAGCCAATCCATCCAAGACAATCCCACAAGCGACTGAATCTTTTCCTCACTGAATTTGCGCATTTTTATTCGGAATTCATTCACTTCGGGATCCTTCAGTGCATCAAATTCATGTAGACCTAAACAAAATTTTTTAATGTGTCATTTTGAGTAGCTAATAATAATACAAGAGAATACAAAATATATTCGACCAAATATATTGGATATGTGGTTTTTATCACGCAAACAAAACTGGGCAGGAAAATATTATGAAAGATCGAAAGACTATCCAGAAAAAATAACAAATTTCATGTACAGAAGATGAACATATAATTAAGATTTCTAAAGAAGACAAACCTGAAACCTTTAAAGAATGTAGTTGGGTACCAGTTTTATAAAGATAATCACTGAAATAGTACACACTTTAAAACCACATATAAAATATCCAGTTTTTCTTTAAAAGCCAAGTAAATCACATCTGATATATCTGAGAAAGCCTAAGAATCTGAAAACTTTTAAATTAAAATATAAGCTATTAAAATATAAGCTTAAAATATAAGCTATTACTTAACTTAAAACTCAGTAAATTTAAATTTTATAGATTAAACTTCCAATTCCCTGTGATTTTAACAATGGTTATATCAATTAATCAAAAATCTCAAAAAATTATTTTGTTGTACTTAATTATGAACTTCTACCATGAAGACAACTAAATATAGCAACCTTTTCATAAACTTACCATTATCCTAATAAATAATTCCTGAAATCTACAATAAATGAACATGCAGAAATTTTTATACATAAACTTTTTTTTTTTTAATATTTTATTTATTTATTTGACAGAGAGAGACACAGCGAGAGAGGGAACACAAGCAGGGGGAGTGGGAGAGGGAGAAGCAGGCTTCCCACAGAGCAGGAAGCCCGACGTGGGGCTCGATCCCAGGACCCTGGGATCATGATCTGAGCCGAAGGCAGACGCTCAACGACTGAGCCACCCAGGCGTCCCTACATACATTAACTTTTAACTGTGAGATTAGCAAACATTTTATTTTTTTTAATTTTTTGTTATGTTAATTACTATACATTACATCATTAGTTTTTGATATAGTGTTCCATGATTCATTGTTTGTGCATAACACCCAGTGCAAACATTTTAATTTAAAGATTATTCAAACTGGCCACACCTCATGACCCCAGTACAGCTCTTTCTGCCCACAGGTCCTGTCCGCATGTTTAATAAAACCACCTTTTTGCACTGAAGATGTCTCAAGAATTCTTTCTTGGCCATGGGCTCTGAATCCCAGCAACACTCCAAAACTACATCAATACTGTGCATGTATTGAGGAGACTTTCCAGTGTCAGCTCTCATTCTTTTAACTGATGTTTAGGGGCTCCTGGGAGGCTCAGTCGGTCAAGCATCCAACTCTTGGTTTTGGCTGAGGTCATGATCTCAGGGTCGTGAGATCGAGCCCCACGTCTGCCTCTGCACTCAGCATGGAGACTGCTTAAGACTCTTTCTCTCTGGGGCGCCTGGGTGGCTCAGATGGTTAAGCATCTGCCTTCGGCTTGGGTCATGATCTCCAGGTCCTGGGATTGAGCCCCACATGTCAGCTCCCAGCTCAGCAGCGGTATCTGCTTCTCCCTCTCCCTCTGCCTTTCCCCCTGCTTATGATCGCTCTCTCTCTCACAAATGAATAAAAAATCTTAAAAAAAAAAAGACTTTCTCCCTCTTGCTCTACCCCTCCCCCCTCAAATAAAAATCTTTAATAAATAAATATTAGAATCAATTGTGGCATTAAATAAAGAAAAATAAAAATGTTTAAGTTGCATAATACAGCAAAGTTAAAATCTTGAGGGTACATTATGATTTCCTGGGTAGTTTTAGATCTGGAATGGAAATACATACTCTAAATCAGCTATGAAGGAAGTGTAACTTATGCAGACTAGTGAAGGCATTTTGGAGCCTCTTCCCTAGCACTGTTGAAACTATTTCTACCCACAGACATAGGTATTACAGGTAAGGAAAGGAGAATGAGTACCTAGTACATTTAACAAAAATCACACTCTTTATCTCCCTTTATCTAGTAAAAGTCTATCTAATCTACTTTCTTTTTTTTTTTTAAGATTTTATTTATTTATTTGACAGAGAGAGACACAGCGAGAGAGGGAACACAAGCAGGGGGAGTGGGAGAGGGAGAAGCAGGCTTCCTGCCAAGCAAGGAGCCCGATGTGGGACTTGATCCCAGGACTCTGGGATCATGACCCGAACCGAAGGCAGATGCCCAACAACTGAGCCACCCAGGTGCCCCTATCTAATCTACTTTCTAAATGTTTCTCAACTCTGTCTACTCCTCCTACTTCCTGCAGCCATTAATCTAATCCTGGCCATCACCATCCCTCCCCTGGATTATTACATCAGTTTTTCACTAATTTCTCTATTCCCAGTCTTAATCTTTCTGATCCATTCTCATTTTACAATTTGAATAATCTTTATAAATGTAATCTGATCATGTTACTCCACCACTTAAATCCCTTCAAGAGCTTCCCATTTGCTCTTAGGAATCAGTCTCTAATTCTTAATATGGCCTGAATGGCTCCACATACTCTGAAGCTGGTTGCCTCTCTCATCTTCCTGCTTATCCTAGCTGTCCCTTGACGCAAACCATAACCAATTACTTTTATTCCTTGAATAGGCCATTCTTCACACATGCCATTCCCATTTGATTATCCTTCTTCCAACTCCTTCTACCTGTTCAACTAGTCATCAGCACTGAAGGCACAGTTTAGTTGTGTGTCTTCTATAAGGCCAATCCTCTCTCAGTTGATTTTACGTCCTTAACTTATAGCAGTTTACACACTGTATTGTAATTGTCTATTTGCTGATCCCTATTTCCTACAGCACTGTGAGCTCTAAGCAGACAAAGACCATAATTATCACCCGAGTTCACTGCCGTAGTCCCAATTAAAAACATTTGATATATACTGTTGAACTGCAATTGCTACTGCTTTGGTCATTTTTTCAATATATTATAAATAAGAAGCTTTGCTCACATAACTGTTAGAACCAACTGAAAAGTACAGATTTCTTTAATTCATCCCAGACTCACTGAATCTCAATCTCTGAGAATCTACTTTAAAAATAAATAAATAGGGGCGCCTGGGTGGCTCAGTTGGTTAAGCGACTGCCTTCGGCTCAGGTCATGATCCTGGAGTCCCTGGATCAAGTCCCGCATCGGGCTCCCTGCTCGGCAGGGAGCCTGCTTCTCCCTCTGACCCTCCCCCCTCTCATGTGCTGTCTCTCTCTCGTTCTCTCTGTCTCAAATAAATAAATTTAAAAAAAAAAATCTTAAAAATAAATAAATAAAACTTGAATTTAGAAACCATTACAAAGATTTCTTAAAAATAGAAACGTCGCCAAAAATAAGAAATTAGGGGGGTGCCTGGCTAGCTCAATCGGAAGAGCATGCAACTCTTAACCTCCAGGTTGTGAGGTCAAGCCCCACGGTGGATGTAGAGATTACTTAAAAAATAAACAAACAAAACAATTAGGTCAAGTAATTTAATTTTCAACCTAGTTAATTTCTACATACCTTCTGATAAGAAAATTTGATAGCAAATTTTAAGATAAAAATATTGTATCATTTACAGTCAAATATAATTTTTTTTTTTAAGTAGGAATCCCACCCGGCATGGAGCCCAACTCAAGGCTTGAACTCACGACCCTGAGATCAAGACCTGAGCTGAGATCAAAAGTGAGATGTTTAACCAGCTGAGCAACCAGGTGCCCCAAATATAATTTTTTCACATAAAAAAAGTACTGAGTGGGGGCGCCTGGATGGTTCAGTTGCTTACCCATCTGCCTTTCGCTCAGGTCACGGTCCCGGGGTCCTGGGATTGAGCCCCACATCTGACTCCCAGCAGGGAGCCTGCTTCTCCCTCTCCCTGCCACTTCCCTTGCTTGTGTGCTCTCGCTCTCTCTCTGAATTAAATAAATAAATAAGTAAATAACATCTTAAAAAAAGGTATTGAGTGAATAATTTCTTCACATTAAAGATAGTGTTAAAATCATGCAGACTCTATATTTCCTTCACTTTAAAATATAACACAACTTTATATAGGTCAGGGAAAAAATAAGGGAGTTTTCCAATTTTTTTTTTTCAGGATGCTGAAAAAAATCCTCTGATCAAGATTTACTAATAGGTATTTGAAGGGGTGACCTTCACTACGGAGCATAATCAGAGGCCGAACAGAAGCTCTGTAAATAAAAAATAAAATGATCAGACACATCATCATTCAGGAAAAGGTATTTTTAGACCCACCAGGGCAGTTACATCTGTAAAGGTTCTATTGTTTTCTTTGGAGAGGAGGAGGCAGCAAACTTGTTCCTGAAGTTAAACTGAAATAATTGTTTATTGTTTTACCAAGAGGCATGACCTCACCAAGTCCCGGTTGTAGTCATCACATACAAATTAGCAACTGCAAAAACTGACTTGTTAGGTACCTAAAGTGAAAATTCATTCTAAAATATTAAAACAGACTTACTCAACTTCCTAAATGCATGTTAACACTTGAATCTGTGTATATGATCATTAACACCAGGTTTTCTAGAAATGCTGAAAATCTAAAGTACAATTTATAGTTTAGAGTTTATAAACTGTTCAATTTATTTTTTTTAAGATTTTACTTATTTATTTGACAGAGAGACAGAGCAAGCACAAGCATGGAGAGCTGCGGAGAAGCAGGCTCCCCACTGAGCAGGGAGCCCAATGTGGGGCTTGATCCCAGGATCCGGGGATCATGACCTGAGCCGAAGGCAGATGCTTAACCAACTGAGCCACCCAGGTGCCCCATAAACTGTTCAATTTAATATAAAACACAGCTTGCATCTTGATCATTCAAATTGCAGGGCACACTGCATTAAAAATCTGTATATAATAAACTTTATGGTACAGAACGAAGTATGGTCACACTGCTTATAGAAATAAAAATTCAATTTATATATATGTATATACGTATTACCCCTGCACTGTGGCAAGGTAAAGTCATGGTCGCCAAATAAAAAAAACAGCATGCCCAATTCTATTTGAATTTTAGATAAACAATGAATGATTTTTATCATTAAGTATATCCCATATTTGCATCTAGTATATTTTTATTTGCTAAATCTGCCAAGTTCATGTAGAGATAACAGTGGCTAATGAGCCCATATTTTTGGAAGATCACAACTAGAAGACAGTGCAGTGATCTAAGTTTTGAAAACATGGTACATCTCAAAAAGATACCTATATCCTGACAAAAGTTAGCTCTCTCTGTGGTGCTAACCTTTTGGGTTATCAAATATTTAACAATCAGTGTGGTTCTGGTCTACTTCCTTCCATCAGCAGGGAAACATAAAAGCTATATATTTCATACACACATACAAAGCCACTTGGAAAGAACTATATCTCAATATTATCAGTGGATATTCTTGTCTTCAATAAGACTGTAAGTGATTGATTATTCTTTTTTACTTTTCCATATATTCTTCAATTCAAACAAAGGAGAGACTTTTTGTAATGGAGAATTTAAAATTTATCAAAAAAATCTTTGGAGTTCTAGCAAATGGAAAGGAATGCTTTCTAGTGAGGCCATTAATATGTAAGAAAATTGTGGGGGCTCCTGGATGGCTCAGTCAGTGGAGCATGTGACTCTTGATCTCAGGGTTGTGAGTTCAAGCCCCATGCAGGGTGTGGAGATTACTTAAAAATAAAAAAAAATAAAATTTAAAAAAACAAAAAAAAGAAAGAAAAAATCTTGTAAGTAATTACAAACTTACTGAAGCGGTAAAAAATTACTGCCTAAAGCAAACAAGCTATCCTTTGAAGTAATCAAACCTTTTTAAATACTAGGCTGTCTGGGTACCTGGGTGGCTCAGTCTGTTAGGTATCTGACTCTTAATCTCAGCTCAGGTCTTGATCTCAGGGTTGTGAGTTCAAACCTGGCATTGGCAGGCCCAGCATGGACCCTACTTAAAAAAAGAGAAAAGAAAAGAGAAAGAAATACATACTAGGCTGTCATTCAGTAAATCAACAAGGTTCTGTTCTAAATACTCAGAGGGAAGAATGTAGCCCTGCATTTGTAATCATTAGTTAGCCCAAATAACTACAGGTCAAGATCAAAGAATGCAATCTTACAGCACATGGTTTTTAGAGGGGATGATACTAGGTTATCTTGAAGATACTTATAATACTAAATGGAATGGTACTATATTATCTTATAAGAGTGAATTTAATCAATACAAGAGGCGAATCCAAATCCAAAAACCTCCAGTGGATTGTTTGGTTTTGTATTTAAATGTCAAGTCTCTTAAAAAATAAAATAAAATAAAAATGAAAACAACAACACAAACCTGCTACTTCAAAATAAATAAACAAACTTCAAGCGTCCTCTTATAGTACTTAATTCTAGTACCTTGTCTAAAGCAGGATATTGATATACCACTGGCCCCTGTGACACCTAACATTATTATAGCAAGAGAGCCTCTACCACATTTTGTTACTCACAATTCTCCCTGGAATTAATGTATCTTGACTCCCTACAAAAATATCTCTACTGGGGCGCCTGGGTGGCTCAGTCGTTAAGCGTCTGCCTTCAGCTCAGGTCATGATCCCGGGGTCCTGGGATCGAGCCCCGTGTCAGGCTCCCTGGTCAGTGGGAAGCCTGCTTCTCCCTCTCCCACTTCCCCTATTTGTGTTCCCTCTCTTGCTGTGTCTCTGTCAAATAAATAAATAAAATCTTAAAAAAAAAAATCTCTACTTAAAGACAATTTTAGTTAAGGAGTAAAATTGTCAAAAATGTGGGTTATTTAGGGCGCCTGGGTGGCTCAGATGGTTAAGCGTCTGCTTTTGGCTCAGGTCATGATCCCAGGGTCCTGGGATCGAGTCCCACATCGGGCTCCCTGCTCCTTAGGAGCCTGCTTCTCCCTCTGCCTCTCTCTCTCTCTGTCTCTCATGAATAAATAAATAAAATCTTTTAAAAAAAAATGTGGGTTATTTATAGAAACTTTTCAATCAGCTTAAAGTCTTGGTATAGAGAGTTGTATATAAATTGTGTTTATATCGTGGATCACTACATCAAAAACTAATGATGTATTGTATGGTGACTAATGTAATAAAATAAAATTTAAAAAAAATAAATAGTGTGTATAGTGTAGAAGCAGTTCAAAAGAAATGGAGGATGTATCTCTTAGAAAAGGGCTTCTCAAACTAAGACAAAGGGACAACTTTTTTCTTTCCAATCTGCCAAAAAAACAATACTTCGGCAAATAAAAATAAAGTCACTAGAAAAAGACATACAAAACATATTACCACAGTGTCCCAGGGGTTATCACATTGCTACAGGAATTTAAAACATTTACTCTCAATTTTTACACTTACATTATCTCAGACTGGTTATCAATTTACGAACAAGGATTGATCCTTGAGTCACACTCTACAAAGCAATATCTTTGATCATACTTACTACATGTTTATACATACAACAACAAATATGTAAAGAATTCATACCAAGACGTTTTTAAGTTACCTTTTCCTATCAGGACTCCAATTTTTGAGTCTAATTTTTCCCCTGGGTCACAACTTCTTGTCACTAATTTGAGAACTGGAAGAAAAGGTCTGACATCACAGAGTCTTCTTGTTTCATCTTCAAGTTCCTCATATACAGCAGTTTGATTCACACATGCAAACATATAGGAGTCAATTTCCATAAGGAGGTTAAACATTGGGTAATTGTGAACTTGCTTCCATAACATCTGCAGGAAAAAAAATAAGACACTTTGTGGAACAGAAAAATTTGTTCAAGTGTACAAAGATACATCTACAAGGATACTCACTGCAGCACTCTTTATAAAACTCAAAAACATAGAACAAGCTAAATGTTTAGCAATAAAAGATTGGCTAAATCAATTATAAAGTATTACATATTTGTGAAAATAAAAATACACGGTAACATGGAAAGTTGTCCAAAATATAAGGTTTTTTTTAAAAATACCAACTTACAAGAGAATACAAATAGTATTAACCCATTTTTTCTAAGTAATAGTATAATGCACAAAAAAATGCACTTAAATAAACAAAATTATTAAGTGAATATCTGCTAGACTCATTAAGAAAGAGAGAGAGGACTCAAAATCAGAAATGAAAGAGAAGTTACAACTAACACCACAGAAATACAAAAGATTTTAAGAGACTACTATAAAAAATTGTATGCCAACAAACTAGAAAACCAAAAGAAATAGATAAATTCCTGAAAACATACAATCTTCCAAGACTGAATCAGAAAGAAGCAGATATCTGAACAGACTGATTACCAATAATGAAACTGAATCATTAATATAAAAAACTTGCAACAAAAAAAAATCTAGGGGCACGTGGGTGGCTCAGTCGGCTAAGCATCTGTTTTGGGCTTAGGTCATGATCCCAGGGTCCTGGGATTGAAGCCCCCCCAACCCCCATCAGGCTCCCTGCTCGGCGGGAGCCTGCTTCTCCCTCTCCCTCTGCCCCTCCGCCTGCTTGTGTTCTCTCACTCTCTCTGTCAAATAAATAAATAAAATCTTAAAAAAAAAAAAGTCTAGAACCAGATGGCTGCATTGGTGAATTCCACCAAACATTCAAAAAAGAATGAATATCGGGGGTGCCTGGGTCGCTCAGTTGGTTAAGTGTCTGCCTTCAGCTCAGATCATGATCCTGGAGTCGTGATATCGAGTCCCGCATCAGGCTCCCTGCTCATCAGGGAGTCTGCTTCTCCCTCTGACCACCCCCCCTCTCATGCTCTCTCTCTGTCTCATTCTTTCTCTCTCAAATAAATAAATAAAATCTTTAAAAAAAAAAAAAAGAATGAATATCAGGGTGCCAGAGTGGCTCAGTCAGGAGTAGCATCCAACTCTTGATTTTGGCTCAGGTCATGATCTCAGGGTCGTGCGATCAAGCCCCGCCACAGGCTCCTTGCTGGGCACTGAACCTGCCTAAGACTCTCCCTCTCCAGGAAAAAAAAAAAAAAAAGAGTATCAATCCTTTTCTTTTTTTTTTCAAAGATTTCATTTATTTATTTATTTGATAGAGAGTGCACACACGAGCCTGCAAGTGAGGAAAGAAGCACAGGGAGAGGGAGAGAAATGAGCGCAGGGCCCGACCTCACAACCCTGAATCATGACCTATGGCCAAATCAAGAGTCAGACACTTTTTTTTTTTTTTAAGATTTTATTTATTTATTTGACAGAGAGAGACACAGTGAGAGAGGGAACATAAGCAGGGAGAGTGGGAGAGGGAGAAGCAGTCTCCCTGCCGAGCAGGGAGCCCAATGTGGGGCTCGATCCCAGGACCCTGGGATCATGACCTGAGCCGAAGGCAAATGCTTAACGACTGAGCCACCCAGGTGCCCCAAGAGTCAGAAACTTAACTGACTGAGCCACCAAGGCACCCTTCAATCCTTTTCAAACTTATCCAAAAAAAAGAAGAGGAAGGAATGCTTCCAAATTCATTCTACAAGGCCAGCATTACTCTGATACCAAAACCAGACAAAGACATTACAAAAAAAAGAAAATTACATACCAGTATGACCAATGAACATAGGTGCAAAAATCTTCAACAAAATATTAGCAATGCAAATTCAACAAGACATTAAAAGGATCATTCACCACAATCAGGTGGGAAATATTTCAGGGATGCAAAGATGGTTCATTATCCACAAATCCATCAACATGATATAATACCATTTACAAAATGAAAGATAAAAACCATCTAATCATCTCAGTAGATGCAGAAAAAGCATTTGACAAATTCTAAATTTGTTCGTGTTAAAAACTCTCAAAAAGGTGGGAACAGAGAAAATACACTTCAACATAATAAAGCCATCTATGACAAACCCATGGCTAACATACTTAAGGTGAAAAGCTGAAAGCTTTTGCTCTAAGATCAGGAACAAGACAAAAATGTCTACTCTCCATACCTTTATTCAACATATAGTACTAGAGACCCAGTCACAGCAATCAGACAAAAAGAAAAAGCGTCCAGGGCGCCTGGGTGGCTCAGTTGGTTAAGCGACTGCCTTCGGCTCAGGTCATGATCCTGGAGTCCTGGGATCGAGTCCCACATCGGGCTCCCTGCTCAGCAGGGAGTCTGCTTCTCCCCCTGACCCTCCCCACTCTCATGCTCTCTCTATCTCATTCTCTCTCTCAAATAAATAAATAAAATCTTTAAAAATAATAATAATAATAATAGAAAAAGAGAAAAAGCATCCAAATTGTTAAGGAAGTAAAACTGTCACTATTTGCAGAAGACATGATACTGTATATAAAAAACCCTAAAGATTCCACAAAAAAATATTAGAATAAATGAATTCCATAAAGTTGCAGAATACAAAATTAATATACAAAAACCTATTGTTTCTATACACTAACAGAGAAATGAAAACAATGCCATTTACAAATACAAAAAAAACCCCTAGCCTTATGTTAAGTAAAAAAGTCAGAGAAAGACAAATACCATATGATTTCACTTATATGTAGAATCTAAAAAACGAAACAAACAAAAACAGAAACTAATAAATACAAAGAATAAACTAATGGTTGCCAGAGGAGAGGAGGATGGGGGAAAGGTGAAACAGGTGAAGGGGATTAAGAGGTCAAAATACCAGTTATAAAATAAATAAATCATAGAGATGAAAAGTACAGCAGAAAGAATACAGTCAATAATATTGGAATAACTTTGTATAGTGACAGACGGTAACTACACATATCATGGTGAACATTTCATAATGTATATAAATGTTGAATCACTAGTTTGTACACCTGAAAGTAATATAATATTGTATGTCAACTCTACTTCAATTTTTTTAAAAGTATCTATGAAGATGTCCATATTTACCTTATGAACATAAATAACTTCTAATTAGAAAAAAATAGAAAATTCCAAGTATGTACCATTACCCCTTTACAAAATTTATATTATTTTTCCTGCATTCTTTTCTATTCACCAAGGTTATCTTCATTAATTAACACTGCCCTGTCAGAAGAAGCAGACATATACCCAAAAAAATTGAAAGCAGGGACTCAAACAGATACCTGTACACCAATGTTCATAGTAACATTATTCACAACGGCCAAAAGACTGACACAACAAAAATACCTATCAAGAGATGAACAGATAAACAAAATGCAGCATATCCTAACAATGGAATATTACTAAGTCTTAAAAAGGAATGAAATTTGGATTCATATTACAATATGGATGACCTTTGAAAATATTATGGTAGGTAAAATAAGTCAGACACAAAAGGACAACTATTGTGTGATTCCACTTTTATAAGGTAGCTGGAATAGACAAATTCCTAGAGACAGAAACTAGAATAGGGACTACCACAGGGACTTGGAAAAGAAAGTTTATTATTTAATGAGAAGAGAGTTTGTGTTTCTGTATAGAGCTGATGGTTGGGCAATACTGTGAATGTATTTAATACCACAGAATTATGCACCTAAAAAATTATTCTTATGGTAAACTTCACGTTGTGTATGTTTTACAATTAAAAGAATGGAGGGCATGAATGATTAATCCAGCTTCAGGTGCAGCCACAGACATCCATACTTGTCACTGGTGACTATAAAAATAAGTACTCTCTGAACCTTGGGATACCTAAAATAATTTTCTTTTTTTTTTTTTTCTACTCCAGGGATCATGCAGTTTTAGAATTCTCATGTCTCCCGAAAGAAGAAGCTTGGAAAAGAGTTAAGAGGCTGTCCAAAGTCAAGAACTTTAAAATGGTTTGTCATAAATACTTTTTCTTAAAAATATCATAGCCCCTGATTTTCATATTGGGTTCAGCTATTTGGAAAACATTAAAGAGAAAGTTTAGCAAAATAATTTCATTTACATTTCATAGTACTCGCAAATCAATACCACTCGCCAATTCATGTGAAAAAATAATCCAACAAAAGAAGCAAGCCTTGTTATGTAGAAGTAGTTGCTTCCAAACTGATGGTTACTAGAAGGGAGATGGTTGGGGGTGATGGGTGAAATAGGTGATGGGGATTAAGGAGTACAGAGTGCACTTGTAGTGATGAGCACAGGGTATTGTATGCAACTGTTGCATCACTATATTGTACACCTGAAACTAATATTACACTGTACATTAACTAACTAGAATTTAAATTAAAACTTAAAAAGAGGGGCGCCTGGGTGGCTCAGTCGTTAAGCGTCTGCCTTCGGCTCAGGTCATGATTCCAGGGTCCTGGGATCAAGCCCCGCATCGGGCTCCCTGCTCAGTGGGAGGCCTGTTTCTCCCTCTCCCTCTCCCCCTGCTTGTGATCCTGCTCTCGCTGTGTCTCTCTCTGTCAAATAAATAAATAAAACCTTAAAAAAAATAAAAATAAAAAATATAAAAAATAAATAAAACTTAAAAAGAAAAAAGAAAAAAAAAAAGAATTTGCTTCCAAAGGAGGGCATGTTATTCACTACTGGGGGAAAACTTTTTCTTCCACATAATCACCATGAAAAGTAGTGGGGGTATGGAGGGAAGAAGAGGAAGGAAAAGGAGAGAAGAAAAAACCAACCAAAAATCACATACAGAAAAAGTATGACAAGTTCAAAGATAGTATTTAAAAAGATTTAAACTCTAAACTTTGACAATGTCAAATTCCTTTAAACCACCTGAATAAACATTTCACACTAACATAATTTTTCTTAATTCAGGTATCACATATGGATTAAAAGTGAGAGTGAGAAAAAAAAAGTGAGAGTGAGAATTACCTTTTATACATCTACAAAAGACAAAGCATATATCAAATCTTTAAAATGTAGGGAGGACCTAAAGGTTCATTTTCCCTCAAATTGACCATATGATTTACATTAATAAAATTTTCTGTAATAGAATAACATCTTCCCCTAAGTGATACAGTAAGCTACATTTATAAAAATTCCACCTATTAACATACCTGTTTAATATAGGAAATGGTAGCTTCCCGAGGAACCTCCAACTGAATATAAATCCCAGTGGGCAAAAGGAAATCCACAGGTATGGAGCCATCAGATGCTAACTGTGAATCCACTGCCCAGATGTCAAGGATGTCTGCCATAGCAGGAGGCATTATGAAACTGAAGCACATTCATAACCATGGGGCCCTAGAAATTATTAAGTAAAACTTAGTGAAACAGAAAATTAGCCAAATCTTATACTAAAATATGATAAAGCCCACCAATCCATAATTAGTCTTTGGATTTCAATATAGCCAATAATAAGGTGGCTAATTAAAGATTAAGCCACCAGAAATAAATTACTTAAAAACACTTTCGGTTATCATTACATGTATTTTATATATATATATAAATACACACACCGCACTAACTCAAATTCAACAAAAGTATATCACATGTGAAAAATGAAAGATTTGGGGCGCCTGGGTGGCTCAGATGGTTAAGCGTCTGCCTTCGGCTCAGGTCATGATCCCAGGGTCCTGGGATCGAGTCCTGCATTGGGCTCTCTGCTCCTTGGGAGCCTGCTTCTCCCTCTGCCTCTCTCTCTCTGTCTCTCATGAATAAATAAATAAAATCTTTAAAAAAAAAAAAAAGAAAAGAAAAATGAAAGATTTAAAGATTAGAGGTTTCTAAGAAATTCAGTTAACCACTCAACAGGTGACTGTCTCCAGATTTTACTTAAATAATAAAAAAAATAATATTGGCTTCTTTGGCTGAGTTCTTCTCTGCAAACTCTAATGAAAACAGCAGTCAAGAGGGCCTTCTTTCAAATATAATTTCCTATCTGGGCGCCTGGGTGGCTCAGTTGGTTGAGCATCTATCCAACTCTTGATTTCGGCTCAGATCATGATCTTGGGGTCATCCAATCAGGCCCTGTGTCGGGCTCCATGCTCAGTGAGGAGTCTGCTTGAGCTTCTCTCCCTCTCCCTCTAACCCCTCCCCCCTCCAGATGTGCACTCTTTTTTTTTTTTTTTTTTTTTTAATTTATCAATCTCGGGCACCTGGGTGGCTCAGTCGTTAAGCAGCTGCCTTCAGTTCAGGTCATGATCCCGGGGTCCTGGGATCGAGCCCCACATCGGGCTCCCTGCTCAGTGGGAAGCTTGCTTCTCCATCTCCCACTCCCCCTGCTTGTGTTCCCTCTCTTGCTATCTCTCTCTCTGTCAAATAAATAAAATCTTTAAAAAAAAAAAATTATCATTCTCATGTACAAAATGTCTTGAACTTATAGTCTCATGACCCACCACCTGAGAATTAAAAACACCAAATCCCTCAACCCAGCTGGCAAGGGCCTTTGTGCTATGTTTCTGGCCTAATTTCCTTTACTTGTCCTATTACTGTATTGCCTAGGCCTTTGTACCACAAAGGCTATCAACCTGCTGTTAGAACTATGTTCATACAAACGTTGACACTCCTGGAATCAAACCCCTATTCCAACAAATGTACCCCTCAACTGAGCCTTGAAGACTTCCTTGAGAGCTTCCTTCAAGAAAGCATAACAATAACAGTGGGAAGAACATGGGCACTCAATTAAGCCAAGATTTAAATCCCATTTACTGAAAGAATGAAAGTATCACATCAAAAGAGACAAAAGTCAACTTGAAGCATTTCTGAGCATCAAAAATACTCATGACATCCATGGATTGAAACATCAAATATATACAAATGAGTGACTAAATAATAAAAGGAAACAAATAAATCGTTTACTGATCACCACTGCAGATTGCTAAGACCAACTTACTATTTTGAAAATTGATAAAAAATGGGGAAGTAAATCAAACATGTTTTGACCAGCTTATACCAAATATTGCAGGGTAACCAAATGAATGATGAGGGTAAGGTTTTTTTTCTTGATTTTTAGACAATTTTAGTTCATAAACACAAAAAGAATGATAAAATTAGAAAACCACCATTGTGCAACCTCTAATGAAGCAATGAATCTAGGCAAGAATGCATAATTAATGGATGCTAAAAAGTTTACAAAATAAAGTGAAAGGATGATGAGGAACTTTATAATGAACATTATCAGGTTGACACTATCTAAATCCTGTGAATAATCCAGACATATGCCTCCTCCTGTAATGCAAACAGAAGTACTAACCACAACCTATAGAATATGGTTGATTTTAAAAAACAAAAAACCTGAATTTAATCAAGACTCTAGATCTGACTTATCAGTTTACAAGAAATAGGAAAATAGCGAAAGGAATTAAAGCCTTCAAAAGCATCAGTCAAGTCCCCAATGAATCATCAATAAAAAAAGTAATCAACGACAACAAAACAAGCTAATCAACAACAAGAAGAGAAAAAAAGAGAATGGTGCAAAGACTGTTAACAAACACTCAGGAGGGTCACCTGGGTGACTTAGTTGGTTAAGCGTAGTACTCTTGATTTCGGACCAGGTCATGATCTCACAGTTCTAAGATCAAGCCCTGCCTCAGTTCTGTGCTGGGGGTGGAACAGCCTTATCCAACATTATTTCACCAAATCAGCTATAAAAACCTATCTTTAAAACAAACTGGGAGGGGTGCCTGGGTGGCTCAGTCGTTAATCATCTGCCTTCGACTTGGGTCATGATCACAGGGTCCTCTCCCACTCCCCCTGCTTGTGTTCCTTCTCTCGCTTTGTCTCTGTCAAATAAATAAATAATCTTTTTTAAAAATAAATAAAACAAACTGGGAAATTTAAATATGAATTAGATGATTTTAAGGAAATACTGTTACATTTGTGAGGTATAATAATGGTCTGTTGGTGGGGCGCCTGGCTGGCTCAGTTAATGGAGAATGTGACTGTTGATCGTGGGGTTGAGTTCAAACCCCACATTTGGTGTAGAGATTACTTAACAATGGGATCTTAATAGATAAAAAAACAGATCTATCTACATGCTGCCTACAAGAGACTCATTTTAGATTTAAAGACACCTGCAAATTGAAAATGAGGAGATGGAGCACAACCTATCATGTTAATGGATGTCAAAAGAAAGCTGGAGAGCGAGCTCAGGCAGGGAGAGGATCAGAGGGAAAGAGCAGAGGGAGAGAGCAGAGGGAAAGAGCAGAGGAAGAGGGAGAAGCAGACACCCTGCTAGGCAGGGAGCCCAATACAGTGCTGGATCCCAGGACCCTGAGATCATGGGCTAAGCCGAAGGCAGATACTTAACCAACTGAGCCACCCAAGTGCCCCGAAACTGGTCCACTTTTTTAAACCATACACAAAAATAAATTCAAAATGGATGAAAGACTTTAGTGTGAGACAGGAAACCATCAAAATCCTAAAGGAGAACACAGGCGACAACCTCTCTGACCTTGGCTGTAGCAACTTCTTATTAGACACATCACCACAGGCAAGGGAAACAAAAGCAAAAAAACTATTAGGACTTCATCAAGATAAAAAGCTTCTGCACAGTGAAGGAAACAATCAACAAAACTAAAAGGCAGTTAAAGAATGGGAGAAGATATTTGCAAATGACATATTGATAAAGGGTTAGTATCCAAGATCTACTAAGAACTTACCAAACTCAACACCCAGAAAACAAATAACCCAGTTAAGAAATGGGCAGAAGACATGAAGACATTTTTCCAAAGAAGACATCCAGATGGCTAACAGGTACATGAAAAGATGCTCAACATCACTCATCATCAAGGAAATACAAATCAAAACCACAATGAGATACCATCTCACACCTGTCAGGATGGCTAAAATTAACAACACAGGGAACAACAGGGGTTGGCAAGGATGAGGGAAACTGCATTCCCTGAACATTCCAGCCTTTACTGATTCCTCTCCTAACTCTTACACCTCTTATAATCTGGACCCATTACACTGACACTTACACAGGCCCTGACTCTTTCCCATGTGCCAGTCTTGTTTCTGTAGGCAGGACAGTGCACTGATGAAAGACTGTGGTCTCAGAATCCAACAGCTTACTTGTGAGAGCTGGTTCCATCCCTCACTGGCTGAAAGATCTTGAGCAAATCACGTATCTTCTCCCTACTTAAGTTCCCTTATCTGCAAAATGATGAAATCAACAGTAACTACCTTAGAGCACATAGTTATAAAAACTGAATAACTCCTGGAACTTAGTAATCCAATATAAGTATTTGCTTATTTTTAATTTTTATTCAAAAGCCCTAAGTTCTTTTGAGCTATGAGTTATATATTTTCAACTACTTTCATTTCCCTAAAAGTGATCAGCACATAGTAGCCATTTAGTAATTGTTTAATGAACTTAAGAAAAACATTATCATCCCTACTCCTACAATTAAAAAAGAAAATCACAGGACAATAAAAAAATCTAAAACAGCTAACGGTGAGTTCTTACTCTGTGCCAGCATTCTAGTAACTTCTTTACGTGCATTTCTATATTTTATCCTTACTACCATCCTATGGTAATATTACTATTCCTTGAGAAACTTAAAGAGGTTGAGATCTCATAGCTACCAAGTGGCAGCCCTGGATCTGAACTTGGGTCTAACTGTAGAGTGTGAGCCCTACACAACCCTCTGCATAACAAAGTACCAGAAAAACGTCTGATACATTAACCACAATAAACCACATTATGTTAACTATAAGCTTCTTGAGGGCTTGCCCCATGCTTTTATTTTTGCTTTCTTCCCCCCATGCTTTTTAAAGTACTGTCTCTTACCACAGTGTATGGAGAAGTTATTATACTTGGGCACTCTGAACTGATATTTTTATAAAGATTTATTTTTATTTTTATTTATTTGACAGAGAGCGCACAAGCAGGGAGAGTGGCAGACAGAGGGAGAGGGAGAAACAGGCTCCCCGCTGAGCAGAGAGCCCGACGCGGAATTCGATCCCAGGACCCTGGGACCACGACACGAGCCAAAGGCAGACGCTCAACAGACTGAGCCACCCAGGCGCCCTAACCTGATACTTTTATAAACATGAACAAACTACACAAAGTTACTACAGATGTCATTAACAGTCACTGGTCCCAGGGGCGCCTAGGTGGCTCAGTCGTTAAGCATCTGCCTTCGGTTCGGGTCATGATCCCAGGGTCCTGGGATCGAGCCCCACATCGGGCTCCCTGCTCCACGGGAAGCCTGCTTCTCCTTCTCCCACTCCCCCTGCTTGTATTCCCTCTCTCGCTGTGTCCCTCTCTCTCAAATAAATAAATAAAATCTTAAAAAAAAAAAAAAAAAAACAGTCACTGGTCCTGGAATAGCTTTAGTTACATCACTGCAGAACAGACTTTGGAGACTGTCTTTAGAAAAGGTGCTTTTCAATCTTGCAAATAGCAGGTGTTCAAGAAAATGTGCTACACCAAATTATAAAGACCATGCTTTGCCTATATTCATTACCACCACACAAAGATGGGAGAAAGCCACCTCCCTGAACACCAAGCACAGCATATATGACATGAATCAGTAATTTGCAACAAAAGCTGAGAGAGGAAAAACCAAAGTTTCCATTTAAAACAGAGAAGGGTTTATGAAACATCAGCCACCTGTAACACAATTACAATCATGATAAACCTGTACATGCCCCTACTTTCAGCATAGATTTTTTATTTTTGGCAAGACTCACAACTGAAACCAAATCACCTAATGAATAACAATAGCAATAAAGGAACATGAAACTATAAAAACAAAACCTCTATTATCTCACCCTTACCAGATAGCTGGAAATGCTGAGGCTTCCTCAGGCCTGAAGCCCAGAAGAGCAATCTTTTCAAAGAGACTGCACCTCACACCACCATATGGCATTAACTGCCCAGTTACAAAATTATGAACTTCTGGGGGTATTGGAGGAAAAAGCACTATGGTAGATTTAAGAATTTTTTGATGAAGTAGTTATAACTAAAATGAATTACAAGAATGAATTCATGGGCCCCTACCTTCCTTCCTTTCTAGATCTGTTGCTCAACACCCTCACACATCCTAGACTTAATCCTGCCACCCCAAACCACTAATACTTGCCAGCATATCCCATACTCTCTCTTACCTCCTACCTTAACCATCATTCCCTCTCCCTAAGATGGCCTTATCTATATATCTCCTGATCAACTCTTATTCTTCTGGACTCTTGGAATCCTTCCCTAATACTCCTGTGCACCCAAGCACCAGGGCATACCTATGTCAAAGCGGGAGCACACTGCACTGAAGGTCGTTGCTTACAAACAGCTCCCAACTTCCTATTATTCCCACCTCTTTATTTGCAGCTTTGACACATATTATGGTCTCAGTAAATATTTACACATGGCTAAATGAATTAGTGAATGAGTGAAACAAATTCTATGGAAGTCACTTAGTAGAATAATTATACTGGATAATTAAAAATGTGATTTAAATCATTCTTAACAGGAAAAATTTATGTGGCCTTCAATGTAGTCTCTCAGTGCCTAGTCTAAGAAAATTCCATAAACAGCCCACAAAGGTGACATCTTTACATGAAGTCATGGTAATATCTACCATTACACAGATAAAATGCCATAACACATATAGATTTCCTATAACTCAAATTAAAAAAACTGAAATGATTTAATTCAGATATTAATTAAGTCTATTTGCACATGGCTTTACAAAAATCTCAGTCTATATTTCATAGCAGATGTACCTTTCCATAAAAGAGTAAATCAGAAAAGTATTAACAAATACACAGAATTCTGATAGCATCATCACTTGCAATGGATCAAGCTTCACCTGATATCACTTGGTCTCCAATCCACACATTCCTGTCATGTGAAAGGAACATGAAATATATCTTACCTATAACCTAAGCACTGCATTCCCACCATACAGCAACCCAGTAACATTATAGGCATTTCCTCCAAAAAATGATGCATTTTCAACTAATGTTTAACTATAGAATGGCTTATTCCCATAAAATGCCATCTATTAAATTTAGACAGACTGGAGAACTTCCATGACGTCAAGGGATAACCATTATTTTTAATATAGAGAAAAAGAATATAGAATTTCACTTCAGAAAAATTCACTAAGCTCCATATTTATGTTTTTGTATTTTTCTATAACTACGCTATATTTCACAACAGAAATATTTAGAAACATTTAAATAAATTAAATGTTTAAAAGTGGCAAAATAAGTTGCCAAGTATTTTTCTCGTGCCACCTCAAAATGTATTGAAAAGGAAAGTTTAATCATTTAGCTTTACAGTTAATCATGCTCTTTGCTTCCTAAAGGAACAAACACACCAATCTCCAAAATTAATTCCTTGATCTTCAATTTCAAGGGCAAAATCCTCACTTTCAAATGTCAACTGATTCAAAAAGATTCCAATGATTCAGCAAGATAATAAAGATGCTTGTTAAGCAATACTAGGTTTAAAGAAAGACTTAGAAATGTTTTTCTCAACCAGGAGTAAATTATCAAAAGGGAATACTGCAAGGTTACAACCACGTCCACTAATTTCTACCATAATAGTCATATTAATAATTCACTAATAACTGAGTTAGACTGTTGTCATACTTTATAAACTCTCAGGTAGAAGGGCACCTGGCTGGCTCAGTCAGAAGAGCATGAACTTTTCCCCCCCCCCTTAAAATAGGCTCCACACCCAACGTGGGACTTGGAACTCATGACCCTGAGAGATCAAGAGCTCCATGCTCTATAACTGAGCCAAAGAGGTGCCCTGAGCAAGGAACTCTCAATCTCAAGGTTTTGAGTTCAAGCCCCATGTTGGGCACAGAGCCTACTTAAAACAAACAAACAAACAAACACAAAAACCAAAAACCAAAAAACAAAAAAACAACCCACTCAGGTAGATATATGGTATATAATTACAGCATAACATGTAGGTTGTACTTGTGTGTCACTTTAATAAAAGCACTTTTAATTAGGCCAATGCTCAAGGTTTTCAAGTACTTTAAGCTAAATACTACCTAGAAGAATGGTTTTCAATCTTCTCATATTCCATACTCTTCTTTAAACAAGTATTACACCAACACTTTAAAAATCTGAAATGAAACTATTCATATAACTTACATACATGTACCGAATTTAAAAAAAAAACAAACACCTGTATAATGTCCTAGCTGTAACATAAAAGGAGAAATAAAAGAAAATAATAAAGCTTCTCTCAATATGTAAATACTTGGACATGACCAAACCTCTGCTTAATGAAGCAGTCAGGTTTGCCTCTATACAAACTGGCAGATATGACAACTACAAATGCAGACTAATCCAGATGTGTTGTAGTGATGAGCAAATAGTACAAATGCTGGTCACTGGTGTCACAGATTTTCCAAATCTTTATCTTTCAATGTTAATATTTTGAAATCATGTAAAAAATACTTTGTATTATATTTTTATGTAATACAGAGTTAAGATCTCAGCTCAGATAATAATAGAGTTTTCACCTACATTAGTATCTGGAAGAAAATTCAAAAACTGTGTTGTACTTGAGACATTTTTTCGTTGTAGAAGACTGTCTTATGCATTGCAGGATATCCAGTAATCCATTACCTACTAATAAGTAGCACCTCCCCCAGTCATTGTATCAACAAATACAACAAAATCACCTGTTACAAATTTCAAAAACATAGGAGGGAGGTTACTGTCCACTTTCAGAACCACTGCTCTAGGACAGTTCCTATTAAGGACAGTTCCTATTATTTCTCAAAGTAGTAATGACCTAGAAATGGACTTTTTTTTTTTTTTAAGATTTTATTTTTTGAGAGAGAAAGAGGGAGCATGAGCAGGGTGAGGGGGCAGAAGGAGAGGGAGAGGGACAAGCAGATTCCCTGCTGAGCGAGGAGCCTGACTCGGGGCTGAATATGAGGACCCTGAGATTACGACCAACTGAGCCACCCACGCTCCCCAACCTAGAAATGTTTCTATCTAGACCTAATTATACTCCGTATTTAAAATAGTAATGAACACAATTTATCATACATTTCTACTGGCAAACCAATGGTGTTTCTTGTATTTGGCTATGTTGTCTTTGGCTAATTCTTGAAGGGTAAAAGAAGCTCAAGTAAAGAAAACTTTAGCCCCTTAAACAATCAGAGGAATATAAGGCCAGTATGACTAGCTCTTAATTTTCATGACTCTTAGTAAACAAACTTAGAGATGGAGTGGTCAAACTAAACCCACAGGGTAACTGGTAGCTCTTCAGAACATCATACACAACACTGTACATACGTACTGAGAGAGGGGGCATACTTACAAAATGTGCTCTGCTGTTACTAAAACAGCATGTCCTTTGTCAGACTAAAACTGTCACATGGTTGCTAAACAAATGAAGTTAACAAACCAAATGCTAACAGATAAATCTTTTGCAGAGATATTTTGAAAAAAATATGGCTACAGATTCAAATATAAAGTATATCTGGTTCCTATTTCCCTTTGTCACCCTTATTTCATAGGGAGCACCACACACAAGAGTCAAGCCTAAGAATTAACTCAAGACTTTCCATTTGGGGGGCGCCTGGGTGGCTCAGTCGTTTAGCGTCTGCCTTTGGCTAGGGTCATGGTCCCAGGGTCCTGGGATAGAGCCCCGCATTGGGCTTCCTGCTCAGCGGGAAGCCTGCTTCTCCCTCTCCCACTCCCCCTGCTTGTGTTCCCTCTCTCGCTGTGTCTCTCTCTGTCAAATAAATAAAATCTTTAAAAATAAATAACATTTTTGGTAGATTATATTAACTATAAATTTTATTTCAATATAGTACAAGTATTACAAAATATGCTACAAAAAAGGGATGTGAGGGTTGCCTGGGTGGCTCAGTAGGTTAAGCATGCAACTCTTGATCTCAGCTCAGGTCTTGATCTCAGGGTTGTGAGTTCAAGCCCTGCACTGGGCTCCACGCTGGGCGTGGATCCTACTTAAAAAAAAAAAAGATTTGAGTCCAACAGGATTTAAAATCACTGGTACAAAGTTCATCAAGGTTCTTTATATGTACTGTCAAACTTTCTAGAAAGATATTTTCTAGAAGTCTTTACCAATTTGTATTCCCACTACATTGATGGATGTACATAGTATCAATTAACAGAATTGTAATACAAGTTTTTAATTTTAGTCAATTATCCAAAGGCAAAAAAAAGTTCTTGTGAGTTAAACTGCATTTTTCTGATTACTTATAAAATCAAACTTTATTTTACTGAAATTTGAATTTCTGTATGTGTTTGGTCACACTAGTGTAATTTATAGATGTTTCACTTAAACATTAATAGTCTTTTTACTGCAGAGTAAATAACCATGTATAGTCTTTTTACAGCAGAGTAAATAATAACTATGTGAAAATGTTAGAATTATGAATCATAGTTTTATTAACCTGTTGCTTATCTTAGACTTTGTTATTTTTACTTTTTTTTTTTAAAGATTTTATTTATTTATTTGACAGAGAGAGACACAGTGAGAGAGGGAACACAAGCAGGGAGAGTGGGAGAGGGAGAAGCAGGCTTCCCGCTGAGCGTAGAGCCCAATGTGGGGCTCGATCCCAGGACCCTGGGACCATGACCTGAGCCGAAGGCAGACGCTTAACGACTGAGCCACCCAGGCGCCCCAGACTTTGTTACTTTTAATACGTTAAGGTATACTATCCAAGTAAACTGAACACTTCGGTATCTTAGAGAATATTTGCTTTGAGAATAATTCTTACATGATAAAACAGAGCACTGAGGGAAACCTGCCTGGCTCAGTCCATACAGAATGAAACTCTGGGTCTCAGGGTTTTGAGTTTGAGCCCCAGGCTGGGTGTAGACAGTATGTAAAAAAATCTTTAGGGGCGGGCGCCTGGGTGGCTCAGATGGTTAAGCGACTGCCTTCAGCTCAGGTCATGATCCCAGGGTCCTGGGATCGAGTCCCGCATCGGGCTCCCTGGCCTTGGGAGCCTGCTTCTCCCTCTGCCTCTCTCTCTCTCTCTCTCATGAAAAAATAAATAAAATCTTTAAAAATAAATAAGTAAATAAAATCTTTAGGGGCACCTCGGTGGCTCAGTCAGTTGGGTGTCAGACTCTTGAGTTCAGCTCAGGTCATGTTCTCAGGTTTGTGAGATCGAGCCCTGGGGGTCAGGCTCTACACTCCACGGAGAGTCTGAGATTCTTTCCCGCTGCCCCTATCCCACTCATGCATGGCACATTCTCTCTCTCTAAAATAAATAAATAAATCTTTAATAAAATTCTTTAAAAATATATAAATACATTATTTTTTTAGTTTCAAGGTTTTAAATTCCACTTAGTTAACATATTGTGTAATATCAGTTTCAAATAAAATCTTTTTTAAAAAATAGAGCACTTAAATCTCCATACACTTAAATTTTAGACACTTAACTCTCCAAACACTTAAATCTCCATAATAAAATCCTGCTTTCTAAGAAAAAAGAGTTTCAAACACATTCCAATTTCAAATACTCGTCTAAAGTAAGTTTAAATTAACTAGAGCTTATCAGTTAATGGAATGCCCTAAGCAGGTTTCACAGAATGCTAACATATCTATTTGTCATTCATGTTACATTAGAAATGATGAGAAACTGTATTTTTTCAATTTTAATTGTACTGCTGCCATTATTTTTTCCTTTAAAAAAAATTCCAGCTGCGCCTGGATGGCTCAGTCATTAAGCATCTTTGGCTCAGGTCATGATCCCAGGGTCCTGGGATCGAGCCCCGCATCGGGCTCCCTGCTCCACGGAAACCTGCTTCTCCCTCTCCCACTCCCCCTGCTGTGTTCCCTCTCTTGCTGTGTCTGTCAAAAAAAAAAAAAAAATTCCATTCACAGCATACTCTGGGTACTAACAGAATCACGATTCAAGAGACATTCTGGTTTTGTTTGGAAAATATTACACATAGATCAATGGAATAGAATAGATAACCCAGAAGTAAACCCACAATTATATAGTCAATTAATCTTCGACAAAGGAGGAAAGAATATACAATGGGAAAAAGTCTCTTCAACAAATGGTATTGGGAAAGCTGGACAGCTACATGCAAAAGAATGGAATTGGACCGCTTTCTTATACCATACACAAACATAAATTCTCAAAATGGATTAAGGACCTAAATGTGAGACCTGAAACCATAAAAATCCTCGAAGAGAGCATGGGCAGTAATTTCTCTGACATCAGCTGTAGCAACATTTTTCTAGACATGTCTCCAGAGGGCAAGGGAAATAAAAGCAAAAAATAAACTATTGGGACTACATCAAAATATGCACAGCAAAGGAAACAACAGCAAAACTAAAAGGCAACCTGCAGAACGGAAGTAGGTATTTGCAAATGACATATGTGATAAAAGGTTAGTATATTCTACTCTATAAAGAACTTATACAAGGGCGCCTGGGTGGCTCAGTTGGTTAAGCGACTGCCTTCGGCTCAGGTCATGATCCTGGAGTCCCTGGATCGAGTCCCGCATCGGGCTCCCTGCTCGGCAGGAAGTCTGCTTCTCCCTCTCCCACTCCCCCTGCTTGTGTTCCCTCTCTCGCTGTGTCTTTCTCTGTCAAATAAATAAATAAAATCTTTAAAAAAAAAAAAAAAAGAACTTATACAAGTCAACACCCAAAAAACAAATAACCCAATTAAAAAATGGGCAGAAGACATGAACATTTCTCCAAAGAAGACCTACAGATGACCAACAGACACATGAAAGATGCTCAACATCACTCATCATCAGGGAAATGCAAATCATAACTACAATGAGATATCACCTCATACCTGTCAGAATGGCTGAAATCAAAACACAAGAAATAACAAGTGTTGATGAGGATGTGGAGAAAAAGGAAACCTCGTGCACTGCTGGTGGGAATGCAAACTGGTCCAGGCACTCAGAAACCCCTAACTGGTACAGAGGATCCTCAAAATATTAAAAATAGAACTACCCTATGATCCAGTAATCACACTACTGGGTGTTCACCCAAATAATACAAAACCACCAAGTGAAAGAAATACATGCACCCCTATGTTTATAGCAGCATTATTTACAATAGCCAAGATATGGAAACAGTCCAAGTGTCCACTGATAGATGAATGGATAAAGAAGAGATGGTATGTGTGTGTGTATAGTATACACACACACACACACACACACAATAGAATACTATTCAGCCATAAGAGAATGAAATCTTGCCATTTGCAACAACATGGATGGATCTAGATAGCATAATACTAAACAAAATATGTCAGTCAGAGAAAGACATATGCCATATGATTTCACTCATGTGTGGAATTTGAGAAACAAAACAAATGAGCAAAGGAAATAAAAGAGAGAGAGAGAAACAAACCACGAAAAAGACTCTTAACTACAGAGAACAAACTGGTTACCAGAGGGGAGGTGGGTAGATGGGTGAAGTAGGTGACGGGGATTAAGCGGAGTGCACTTGCTGAGATGTGCACTGGGTGATGTATGAAATTGTTGAATCACTATTTGTACAAAATTCAAACACCAACACTGTATGTTAACTATACTGGAATAAAAATTAAATTACATTTTTTCAAAAACTGCAATGTATCCCAAAATTTATGGAAAACATCAAACTACAGGGTACTCTACAATTCATACCATTTACCCTACATTTTCCTTACACCTTCCAATGATAGCCACTGAACAAATAATGTTTGAAACCAGCTACATTGGGGCACCTGGCTGACTCAGTCAGTAGTGCATGTGACTCTTTTTTTTTTTTTTTAAGATTTTATTTATTTATTTGACAGAGAGAGATAGCGAGAGCAGGAACACAAGCAGGGGGAGTGGGAGAGGGAGAAGCAGGCTCCCCGCCGAGCAGGGAGCCCGATGTGGGACTCGATCCCAGGACACTGGGATCATGACCTGAGCCAAAGGCAGACGCTTAACAACTGAGCCACCGAGGTGCCCAGTGCATGTGACTTTTGATCTCAGGGTGGTAAGTTCAAGCCCTACATTGAACCATGGAGCCTACTAAAAAAAAAAAATCTTTTCGGGACGCCTGGGTGGCTCAGTCGGTTAAGCATCTGCCTTCAGCTCAGGTCATGATCCCAGGGTCCTGGGATCGAGTCCCGCATCGGGCTCCCTGCTCCGCGGGGAGCCTGCTTCTCCCTCTGCCTCTGCCTCTCTCTCTCTCTATCTCTCATGAATAAATAAATAAAAAATCTTTAAAAAAAAAAAATCTTTTCACAAGCTACATAAATTACCTATGTTCACTTAAAAGGCACTAGAGAATTAAATAACTCCCACATTCCCAACAACTTTTTAAAAGTCATTATCAGGTAAACATTTAAACATAAATTTAGATAGAACAATGGAATTCCAATGGGGAGACGGGACATTGTTGATATTATTTCTTCAGACAAAATGGGCTGATAAAAAAGTCTTAATTCAGCAGATTCCAAAGTCTAAAGAATGTTAATAATTTCCTACAAAGATTATAAAAAAAAAATCATATCACCCCATTATTCAAAAATAAACTAACTTATTTAAGATGCTCATTTAAAATAAATGGTCTTGGCACATGAAAAAGTGCTCAATATCGCTCGGCATCAGGGAAATCCAAATCAAAACCTTAATGAGATACCACCTCACACCAGTGAGAATGGCTAAAATTAACAAGTCAGGAAACGACAGATGTTGGCGGGGATGCGGAGAAAGGGGAACCCTCCTACACTGTTGGTGGGAATGCAAGCTGGGGCAGCCACTCTGGAAAACTGTATGGAGGTTCCTCAAAAAGTTGAAAATAGAGCTACCATATGATCCAGCAATTGCACTACTGGGTATTTACCCCAAAGATACAAAAGTAGGGATCCGAAGGGGTACGTGCACCCCGATGTTTATAGCAGCAATGTCCACAATAGCCAAACTGTGGAAAGAGCCAAGATGTCCATCGACAGATGAATGGATAAAGATGATGTGGTATATATACACAATGGAATATTATGCAGCCATCAAAAGAAATGAGATCTTGCCATTTGCAACGACGTGGATGGAACTGGAGGGTATTATGTTGAGTGAAATAAGTCAAACAGAGAAAGACATGTATCATATGATCTCACTGATATGAGGAATTCTTAATTGCAGGAAACAAACTGAGGGCTGCTGGAGTGGGGGGTGGGGTGGAAGGGATGGGGTGACTGGGTGATAGACACTGGGGAGGGTATGTGCTCTGGTAAGCACTGTGAATTGTGCAAGACTGTTGAATCTCAGATCTGTACCTCTGAAACAAATAATGCAATATATGTTAAGAAAAAAAAAAGAAGAAGAAGAAGGTAGCGGGAGGGGAAGAATGAAGTGGGGGAAATCGGAGGGGTAGACGAACCATGAGAGACGATGGACTCTGAAAAACAAACAGGGTTCTGGAGGGGAGAGGGGTGGGAGGATGGGTTAACCTGGTGGTGGGTATTGAGGAGGGCACATTCTGCATGGAGCACTGGGTGTTATGCACAAACAATGAATCACGGAACACTTCATCTAAAACTAATGATGTAATGTATGGGGATTAACATAAGAATAAAAATTAAAAAATAAAATAAATGGTCTTGGGGTGCCTGGGTGGCTCAGCTGGATGTGTGTCCGACTCTGGGTTTCGGCTCAGGTCATGATCTCAGGGTCATGACAGAGCCCCACATGGGGCTCAGGGGGGAGTTTGCCTGAGATTCTCTCTCTCCCTCTAACCCTCCCCCCCACACATGTGTGTGCTCACCCTCTTTTTCTCTCTCTAAAATAAGTAAATCTTTAAAAAACAGTAAATAAATCTTTAGAAAATAAAATAAATGGTTTTGATTCAAATATTAATTTTTTTAAGACTTTATTTGAGAGAGAGACAGCAAGCAAGAGAGAGAAAGCAGAGTGGTGAGGAGGGGCAGAGGGATGGGGAGAAGCAAACTCCCCGCTGAGCAGGGAGCCCAACACAGGGCTTCGATCCTGAATCCCAGGACTTCAGGATCATGACCTGAGCCAAAGGTAAACGCCCAACTGACTGAGCCACTGTGGTACCCCAAAATTTAACTTTTATTAAGTAATGCTAATTAATTTTTTCAGTGTTTTCAGTCTGTCCTCCTTTCTTCTAAATATTCGATGTTTATCAACAAAGATAATAAATTACTCAAATTGGATATATATTTCCAAGAAATATATATTTCATCCCCACAATGCTCTCCCCTCACCCTGTCCCTTCTCTTCCACTTCCAAATGAATGGTATTTTGGGCATGGGGACTAATTGTTAAGCCTATTTTAAATCACTGTTGACCATAACCATGTTTTAGGGTAACACTGATTATTTTACTAAATAGATAAAACTAGCAAAACAAAGACTTACTACCAATAATCTAGTTCAAAATATGGTGACTTTCTTTAGCCTTTGAAGACATTGCTGAGGGAATTTTTGTACATGATGGGCAAGTATTTTCTATTTTTTTAAACATTTTTATTGTTTAAAATAATAAAACAAAAAAGCACACACAAAAAAAGAAAGTATGCAATGAGTTACTATAACGCAAACACCCACTGTAAAGCAAACCACAGTCCAGGTCAAGAAACAGAACACTGCAAGCATTCAGAGCCTCTTTGGGTGTTCCTTTCAGATAACAAACCCCTTCCTCTCCCTAACCTCTCATCACAACTCTGATTTCTGAGCTAAGTTCTTTTTTGTTTTTTAATCATTTTAGCTAATAGTGGAGGAATGAAGTAAATAATTCTGGTTTATTGGATATACTTTTGCATCTACCATGCAGATACATATTTTAGAAGTTTCATCGTCCAGACAACTTCTGTTTCTCAATACAGTGGCAATGGGGGTCCAAAAGACTTACTGGGTGTCTTTTTCTTTTTTGGGGGGAGAGGGATGTCAACCATTCATCCCAGAAATGTTATCCAGTCAATTCTGGTACCTATTTATAACAAGTGACATCATGACAATCAGAAATGACTGTATCTAGCAAAGGATACCCACATGTTAAGTGCTGTGAGAGTGAGTCATGAGCCAAACTGTACAAGTGTATGGTGATGCTGGTGAGTAACTAACCAACAGCCCTCACATCTAGGAACTGAATCAGTGCCAGAAAGCCATCTGGATGGCAAACAGTAACATGAGAAGAATTTTAAATAGCTCTACAGCTGTAGAAAAAGAATTATTCCAGGCTCCAAATCTTTTAGCTCTGTCTGTCATTTTGAAAGTTAAGTTATAATACATAAAAATTCAAACAGTATCCTAAAAAGCTGGCATTTGTCCCAAACCATTTCAGCATTACTACTTTAGATACTAATTTAACTCTGGTCTATTCAAGTATTTGTTTGTCTGTTTAAATGCTTTTCTTCAGAGACCAATTATTCTCCTAAGGTATCTAGCCAAGAATGACAAAATGCTTGTTTTTATTTCCTCTTCATTACTGCCAGTAAAAGAATTTGAAAAAAATTTAAAAGCCAGAAAAAATTGAAAAGATGTTTTCCTTGGTGCCAACACTGTTCTTTCACTGCCTATTCTATCTAGAGGACATGGTAAATGAGGAGAGGCAGGAGGACAGTGTCATCTCAGTGCTAGGCCTTGATCAAGAGAAAAAGATAGGGAAAAAAATTGGAATTCAAGTTAATAAATATTAGCTACTTATACTTTTTTAAGACACCATATCACACACTTGACTGGGAGAAGAGAGAATTACAAAAATAAAACATGGACCAATTTGCAACCCAGCCTGTAACAGAGCACTTAGGTTGGTTGAGACAGATGAATGGGAGATTTGTCTGTTCTGTTTTCATTCAGAGGGTACACCTTCTTAAACTACTGGAGGTAATAAAACAGAGATAGATAGTAAAGGCTCATATCACTGACTATAGTATTTTTTACCTCAACCCCCACACAGCCTCAATCACAAGAGATGAGGTTGGACTATTGGAAATGGGAAATATAAAGTATCTGCCTGAACTTCACAGAGGAGGTTGGAAGGTAGTGTCTAGGGATCAGGAGACATCACCTGAAAAGCTGAGGCAGCAACACAGTATTACTGTCATGAAACCCCACCTCCATTGCCACACACTGCCTCAGCTTATGACCTGTGCACAAAAGAACAGGTACTAGAAGTTACATGGTTTGGAATATAATTCATTAGAGGTCACTATGTCTAGTTTCTCAAAAAGTTGAAATCTTGGGGTGCCTGGGTGGCTCAGCTGGTTAAGCATATGCCCTTGGCTCAGGTCATGTATCTCAGGGATCTGGGATCGAGCCCCACAGTGGCTTCCCTGCTCAGCAGTGAGTCAGCTTCTCCCTCTCTCCCTCTGCCTCTTCCCCCTGCTTCTATGTTCGCTCGTTCTCTCTCTCTCAAATAAATAAATTAATTAAAATATTTTTAAATAAAAGAATCGAAATCTTCATCTATTTATGCTTCAAACCACTTTTGGCTACTGTCCTGTATTTAATTTATAACAATACCTTATAGTTAAACTAATAAATCATATTTTGTTTCAAAAACCTCAAATACAGCATTATTTTTAAAACACCATTACTTGGGGCACCTGGGTGGCTCAGTTGGTTGAGCGTCCACTATTGATTTTGGATCAGGTTATGATCTCGGGGTGGTAGGAATGAGCCCGGCTTGAGATTCTCTCCCTCTGCCCCCCACCCCCACTGCATGTGCACGCTTGTGCGCACACATGCTCTCTCTCTCCCCCTCAAATAAATAAAATCTTAAAAAATGTATTTTATTTATTTGAGAGGGAGAAACAGCGAGAGAGCAAGTGAAATCTAAGAGCAGGGGGAGGAAGAAGCAGACTTCCTGCTGAGCAAGGGAGCCTGATGCGAGGCTTGATTCCAGGATGCTGGGATCATGACCTGAGCCGAAGGCAGCTGCTTAACCAACTGAGCCATCCAGACATCCCAATCTTTAAAAAAAAAAATTTTTTTTTTTTTAAGATTTTACTTATTTGACAGAGAGAGACACAGCAAGAGAGGGAACACAAGCAGGGGGAGTGGGAGAGGGAGAAGCAGGCTTCCCACTGAGCAGGGAGCCCGATGCGGGGCTCGATCCCAGGACTCTGGGATCATGACCTGAGCTGAAGGCAGACGCTTAACCGAATGAGCTACCCAGGAGCCCCTTTAAAAATTTTTTAAAAATAAAACAGTGGGTGGCTCAGTTGGTTGGGCGACTGCCTTCGGCTCGGGTCATGATCCCAGGGTCCTGAGATAGAGTCCCACATTGGGCTCCCTGCTCAGCGGGGAACCTGCTTCTCCTTCTGCCTGCCTCTCCCCCTACTTGTGTGCTTTCTCTCTTTCAAATAAATAAGTAAAATCTTTTAAAAATAAATAAAACAGCATTACTTTTTCTCTTGTCATGAGAAGTTTTAAGATCTACTCTCTTAGCAACTTTCAATTATGCAATGCAGTATTATTAACTACAGTCACCACGCGGTATATTACACTCCCATGACTTATAATTTATAACTAGAAGTTTATACCTTTTGACCCCCTTCACCCATTTTGCCCACACCCCACCCCTGCCTTTGGCAATCACCAATTTGTTCTATGTATTGATTAGTCTGGTTTGGGGATTTTCTTTTTAAGATAACACATGTTAAGTGACATCATATAGTATTTGTCCATCTCTGAGTTATTTCATTTAGCATAATGCCCTCAAGATCTATCCATGTTGTTGCAAATGGCAAGATTTCCTCCTTTTTATGACTGAGTAATATTCCTGTGTGTGTGTGTGTGTGTGTGTACACACACAACTTCTTTATCCATTCATCCATCGATGGACACTCAGACTGCTTCTACATCTTGACTATTGTAAACAATGCTGTAATGAACAGAGCGGTGCAGACATCTTTTTCAGTTACTGTTTTTGTTTCCTTCAGATAAATACCCAGAAGTGGGATTGATAGATCAGAAGGTAGTTCTATTTTTAATTTTGGGGAGAATCTCCACAGTACTTTCCATTATGGTTCCACCAATTTACATTTCTACCAACAGTACAAAACAGATCCCTTTTCTCTACATTCTCACCAGTGTTACTGTCTTTCTGATTACAGGCAATTCTAACAGGGTGAGGTGATTATATTGTGTTTTTTTATTTTAATTTCCCTGATGGTTAGTGATATTGAGCAACTTTTCAATTACCTGTTAGACATCAGCAGGTCTTCTCAGGAAAAATATCTATTCAGATTTCTGCTAACTGGGGCGGGAGGGGGGGTGCCATTAACTTGTATGGGTTCTTTATGTCTTTAGAATTACACCCTCAACAGGTATATGATTTGCAAATATTTTCTCCCATTTGGTAGGTGGGAGGTTGCCTTTTCATTTTATTGACGGTTTCCTCTGCTGTATAAAAAAGTTTTTTAGTTTGATTTAGTCCCATTTGGTTTTTTTTGCCTTTTTTGCCTTTGCTTTTGGTGTCAAATCCAAAAACTCATCATCAAATCCAAAGTATCATTGCCAAAATCAAAGTAGGGGAGCTTACCATCTATGTTTTCATCTAGGAATTTATGGATTCAGGTCTTAAGTTCACATTTTTAATCTGTATTGAGTTAATTTTTATCTATGGTGTAAGATAGGGATACAGTTTCATTCCTTTGTATGTGGCTGTCCAGTTTTCCCAGCACCTTTTATTGAAGAGACTGTCTTAACCCCCACTGTATTTTCTCAGTTCCTTTGTTATAAATTAATTGAACATATATATGTTCACTTTATTTCTGGATTCTCTATTCTGCTCCACTGATCTGTGTGTCTGTTTTATGACATTAACACAGTTTTAATTACTACAACTTTGTAATATAGTTTGAAATCAGGAAGTATGATGCCTCTAGCTTTGCTCTTTCTCACAATTGTTTTAGCTAGTCAGGATCTTTTTTGGTTAAATACAAATTTTAAGATTGTTTATTCTATTTCTGTTAAAAAATAATTACACTGCAATTATAATAGGAATTGCACTGAATCTGTTGATTGCTTTGGGTAGTATGGACATTTTTACAATACTATTTTTTTTCTAATCCATGAGCACAAACTATCTTTCTGTTTACTGTGTCTTCTTTGTTTCATCAATGTCCTATAGATTGTGTGCAGTTCTTTCACCTCCTTGGTTACATTTATTCCTACATATTTTACTGCAACTGATTTATTTTTGAAGCAACTGTAAATGGGACTGTTTTAATTTCTATTTCTGATAGTCCATCAATAGTCTAGAAATGCAACAGATTTTTGTATATGCCAACAGTAAAGTTTATTAGCTCTAACATTTTGATGGAGTCTTTAGGGTTTTCTACATCTTATCTTCATTTCTTCATCAGCTAATAGTGATGATTTTAATTCTTCCTTTCTGATTTGAACGCCTTTTCTTTCTTTTCCTTGCCTAAATGCTCTGGCCAACACTTTCAATACTATGTTGAATAAAAGGGGTGACAGCAGTTATCCTTTCCTTGTTCCTTGATCTTAGGGGAATATGTTTTAAATTTTTACCACTGAGTATGATGTTGGCTGTGGCCTGTAATACATGGCCTTTATCATGTTGAGATACGTTTTCTTTGTACACACTTTGTTGAGTTTTTATCATAAACGGATATCAAATTCTGTCAAATGCTTTTCCTACATCCATTGAGATAATATGGTTTCTTTTTTTTTTTTTTAAAGATTTTATTTATTTATTTGAGACAGAGAGAATTAGAGAGAGCACATGAGAGGGGGGAGGGCCAGAGGGAGAAGCAGACTCCCTGCCGAGCAGGGAGCCTGATGCGGGACTCGATCCTGGGACTCCAGGATCATGACCTGAGCCGAAGGCAGTCGCTTAACCAACTGAGCCACCCAGGCGCCCGAGATGATATGGTTTCTAACCCTTCATTTTGTTCATGTGATATCACTGGGTGATTTATGGATATTGAACCATCTTTCCATCCCCAGAATAAATTCTACTTAATCACAGTTTATAATTCTTTTAATGTATTGGTGAATTCTGTTTGCTAATTTTTTTATTTTTAATTTGAGAGAGAGAAAGCATGAGCAGGGGGAAAGGCAGAGGGAGAAGACAACTCCCCGCTGAGCAAGGAGACTGATGCAGGGCTAGATCCCAGGACCCTGGGGTCATGACCTGAGCTGAAGGCAGATGCTTAACCAATTGAGCCACCCAGGCACCCCAGTTTGCTAATATTTTGTTGAGGATTTTTGAATCTATGTTCATAAGGAATATTGGCCTATAATTTTCTTTCCTTGTGGACCCTCGTCTGGTTTTGGTGTCAGTGTAAAGTTGGTCTCATAAAATGAGTTTGTGATTCCTTCCTCTTCTGTTTTTATGAAAGAGACTAAGAAGGATTGGTATTAATTCTTCTTCAAATGTTTGGTAGAACTCACCAGTGAAGCCATCTGGTCCTGGAATGTTGTTTGTTGGGAGGTTTTTGGTTACTGACTCACTCTCCTTATCAGTAATCAGTCTGTTCAGATTTTCTACTTCATGATTCAGTCTTGGTAGACTGTATGGTTCTAGGAATTTATCCATTTCTCTAAGGTTGTCCTATTTGTTGGTGTTAAAACAGCATTATTTTTTGTCTCTTCTCTTCTTAATATACCATTTAAAATACTGCTTTGGAGGCACGTGGGTGGCTCAGTTGTTAAAGCGTCTGCCTTCAGCTCAGATCATGACCCCAGCGTCCTGGCACAGAACACTGCATAGGACTCCCTGCTCAGCAGTAAGACTGCTTCTACCTCTCCCTGTACCCCTCCACCCTGCTTCTACCTCTCCCTGTACCCCTCCCACCCTGCTTGTGCTCTATCTCTCTCAAATAAATAAAATTTAAAAAAACAAAATGAAATAAAATACTGCTTTGTTGTAGAGTGTGATTCTCACTTTATTCATTTATACCACCCACATCACTTACTGTCACAAATGAATTATTGAGACAGAAAATAAAATGGAAAATGTCATTAGTTTCAATTTCATATCACTAATACAAAAGCTAAACAAAAATATGTTTCCTGATTGAATTCAGCTCTTAAAGCAACCTACACTATTCCTCTTGATCTTTTTTTTATTATTATTATTAAAGAAAAAGTTACGGGGTGCCTAGGTGGCATAGTAGGTTAAGCATCTGCCTTCCTCTCAGGTCATAATCCCAGGGTCCTGGCAGGGAGCTCCACATCAGGCTCCCACCTCAGCAGGGAGCCTGCTTTTCCTCCTCCCTCTGTCCCTCCCCCCTGCTTGTGCTCTCTCTCTCTCTCTTAAATAAATGAAATCCCCCCAAAAAAATAAAGGAAAAGTTACTATTAGAGGTTCATTTGACTATTTCTCAGCTTCAAAAATGACAACATCCAGAAACTAAGGGAATATTCTCAAGGAATTTAAAATGGACTGGCTAAAACGTTAGCAATGAAAGAAAGCTTTAAGAAACAAAACAATCTAATAGGATATTTAAACACTAGCTGCAAGGTCTCCTGGGTGGCTCAGTCGGTTAAGCGTCTGCCTTCAGCTCAGGTCATGATCACAGGGTCCTGGGATCAAGTCCCACGTCCCGTTCCTTGCTCAGCAGGGAGCCTACTTCTCCCTCTGCTTGCCACTCCCCCTGCTTGTGCACTCTCTCGCTCTCTCTCTGACAAATAAATAAGAGCTTAAAAAAATAATAAAAATAAAATCTTTAAATAAAAAATTAAAAAAAAATAAAACCTAGCTGCAAAACACTTATTATTACATGACAGAGTTCTGCCTAGTGACCTGCAATGATTTTTAAAAAGACCCCAAGATTCCTTTACTTCTATTCCTCCTTCTTTATTTCTCCTATAACTTCCTACTATTCTTTACTTTTTTTCCCTCTACTGAGAATTGAGGACTATGCACTTTCTCTTATCTGAGCTCTCTCTGGCCAATTAAATAAAGCGGAGGTAATGCTATACTAGTATCTGGACCTAGGTTTACGAAATCGGTAGTTTCAACATGGCAGGGATGTCCACTATCACCACTGCTGTTCAACACAGTCCTAGAATTTCGAGCCTCAGGGTGCCTGGGTGACTTAGTCAGTTCAGCGTTTGCCTTTGGCTTAGGTCATGATCCCAGGGTCTCTCTGTCAAATAAATAAATAAAATCTTAAAAAAAAAAAATTAAAAAGAAGTCCTAGCCTCAGCACAGACAACAGAAAAAAGAAATAAAAGGCATTCGAATCAAATTCTCACTCTTCGCAGATGACATGATACTCTATGTGGAAAACTCAAAAGACTCTACCACAAAACTGCTAAAACTCATACACGAATTCATCAAAGTGGCAGGATATAAAATCACTGCATAGGAATCAGCTGCATTTCTACACACTAACAATGAGACAGAAGAAAGAGAAATTAAGGAGCCAATCCCATTTACAATTGCACCAAAAACCGTAAGATCCTAGGAATAAACCTAACCAAGGAGGCAAAGGATCTGTACTCAGAAAACTACAGAACACTCACGAAAGAAACTGAGGAAGACAGAAAGAGATTGAAAAATATTCCATGCTCATGGATTGGAAGACAAATATTGTTAAAATGTCTAATGCTACCTAGAGCAATCTACACATTCAATGCAATCCCTATCAAAATACCATGAACTTTTTTTTCCACAGAACTGGAACAAATAATCCTAAAATTTGTATGGAACCAGAGAAGACCCCGAATAGCCAGAGGAATGCTGAAAAAGATGGTGACATCACAATTCCGGACCTCAAGCTCTATTACAAAGCTGTAATCATCAAGACAGTATGGTACTGGCATAAAAACAGACAAATAATCAGTGGAACAGAATAGCGAACCCAGAAATGGCCCCTCAACTCTAAGGTCAACTAATCTTTGACAAAGCAGGAAAGAATACCCAATGGAAAAAAAACAATCTCTTCAACAAACAGTGTTGGGAAAACTGGACAGCCACATGCAGAAGAATAAAACTGGACCACTTTCCTACACTATACACAAAAATAGACTCAAAATGGATGCAAGACCTAAATGTGAAACAGGAATCCGTCAAAATCCTAGAGAACAAAGGCACCAACTTCTGTGACCTTGGCTGCAGCAACTTCTTGCTTGACACATCTCCAAAGGTAAGGGAAACAAAGGCAAAAATGAACTATTGGGACTTCAAGATAAAAAGCTTCTGCCCAGCAAAGAAAACCAAAGACAACCGACAGAATGGGAGAAGATATTTGCAAATGACATATCAGATAAAGAGCCAGTATCCAAAATCTATAAAAAACTTACCACACTCAACACCCAAAGAACAAATAATCCAGTCAAGAAATGGACAGAAGAGGGCGCCTGGGTGGCTCAGTTGGTTAAGCGACTGCCTTCGGCTCAGGTCATGATCCTGGAGTCCCGGGATCGAGTCCCGCATCGGGCTCCTTGCTCAGCGGGGAGTCTGCTTCTCCCTCTAACCCTCCTCCCTCTCATGCTCTCTGTCTCTCATTCTCTCTCTCTCAAATAAATAAAATCTTTAAAAAAAAAAGAAATAGAAGACATGAACAAACATTTCTCCAAGAAGACATACAAATGGCCAACAGACACCTGAAAAAATGCTCCACATCACTCGGCATCAGGGAAATACAAATCAAAACCACAATGAGATACCAGTCAGAATGGCTAAAATTAACAAGTCAGGAAATGACAGATGTTGGCAAGGATGCAGAGAAAGGGGAACCCTCCTACACTGTGGGTGGGAATGCAAGCTGGTGCAGCCACTCTGGAAAACAGTATGGAGGTTCCTCAAAAAGACGAAAATAGAGCTACCCTATGACCCACCAATTCCACTACTGGGTATCTACCCCAAAGATACAAATGTAGTGATCCGAAGGGGCACCTGCACCCCAATGTTTATAGCGGCAATGGCCACAAGAGTCAAACTACGGAAAGAGCCCAGATATCCATCGACAGATGAATGAATAAAGAAGATGTGGTATGTATACAATGGAATATTATGCAGCCATCAAAAATGAAATCTTACCATTTGCAACAACGTGGATGGAACTAGAGGGTATTATGCTAAGCAAAATAAGTCTGTCAGAGAAAGACAATTATCATATGATCTCACTCATATTGGAATTTAAGAAACAAGACAGAGGATCATAGAGGAAGAAAGGAAAAAATGAAACAAGAAACTAGAGAGGGAGACAAACCATAAGAAATTCTTAATCACAGGAAACAAACTGAGGGCTGCAGGGGGAGGGGGGTGGATGGGGTAACTGGGTGTTGGAAATTAAGGAGGGTACGTAATGTAATGACCCCAGGGTATTATGTAAGACTGATGAGGGGCGCCTGAGTGGCTCAATCGGTTAAGGCTCTGCCTTTGGCTCAGGTCATGATCTCCAGATCCTGCAACTGAGCCCCACATGGAGCCCTGCCGGCATCAGGCTCCCTGCATCAGACTCCTTGCTCAGCAGGGGGTCTGCTTCTCCCTCTCCCTCTGGCCCTCCTCTCTGCTTGTGTTCTCTCTCTCACACATAAATAGATAGATAGATAAATCTTTTAAAAAAAAAAAAGTGATGAATCACTGACCTCTACCTCTACAACTAATATTATATGTTAATTATTTGAATTTAAATTTTAATAATTTAAAAAAAGAAAAAAACAATAATTTGGTAGTTTCCACCTGCTACCTCTTAAGACACTTACTTATGAGATGCTCATTCTAAAAGCCATGTGTAGGTCGTCTGACCAAGCCCAACCGACTGCCAGCACCAATAGCCAGATTTCTGAGTGAACAGGGCTTCATTACTCCAGCCCTGATTATGAGTTTCTTCATTCGAGGCCCAGATATTATGGACCTGAGACAAGATGACCCTGCTGTGCCTTGTCCAACTTCCTGACCACAGAAGGGCATAACAAAATGGATGTTTTACACCACTATGTTTTGGGGTGGTTTGTTACAGGAATAGATAATTAGAATATAATCTATTAGATTAAGAGATCAAATTACAGGTGGCTCAGTAGGTTAACTGTCTGACTTGATCTCAAGGTCTTGGGATCCAGCCCTGCATTGGGCTCCCTGCTCAGCGGGGAGTTTGCTTTTCTCTGCCCCTCCCCCTCCCCTTGAGCATATGCATGCTCTCAAGTAATAAATAAAATCTTTAAAAGAGATCAGGGTGGCTCAGTAGTTAAGCGTCTGCTCTGCGGGAAGCCTGCTTCTCCCTCTCCCACTCCCCCTGCTTGCGTTCCCTCTCTCCCTGTGTCTCTCTCTGTCAAATAAAAAAAAAATCTTTTAAATAAATAAATAATAAAAAAATAAAAATAGAAGAGATCAAATTACACTGTTACAGCCAAGAGTTAATTCATCTGTTACTTTTTAAAAAAATTACACACACATACACACCATGTTCTTAAATAGTTTTCACAAGGGCATTTCTTATAAGAAATACCTTCTTCTTATATACAAATAGCTTCAGAATATTAGAAAACCAGTTAATCTCTGCAATTACAACAAGCTCCAAATCAAAACTCTACTGAAATTTAAATGGAACTGAGAACTAAAAGCTAAAATTAAATTACCTGTGATAATCTTAATGTTGCTATCAATTCCCCCGAAAATGAGGTATATGTTAAATGAGTTTTTAAAAATGTCGTTATATAAAAATGAAAATTCCTTAAATCATAATTGCTGAAATTAGACTCCAAATTTATAAATTAATACAAGCTGTAGTCAACTTCCTTAAATGTTTATAAATTATTTTAAATTCTTATTTTTCCAAAGAAAATGCAGAATATTTAAACAAGTTCTTAATTTAATATTTCTTTCCTTTTTATTTTTTAGATTTATTTATTTGAGAGACACATAGCATGAGCGGGGGTGGGCAGTGGGAGAGGAAGAGGGATAAGGCGACTCCCCGCTGAGTGGGGAGCCCGACATGGGGCAGGGAGCCCGAGGTGGGACTCAATCCCAGGACCCCAAGATCAGGACTTGAGCCAAAGTCAGCCCTTAACCAACTGAGCCACCCAGGCTCCCTTTAATTTAATATTTCAAAGCCAACTAATATTTTGTCTACAACTTAGCACAAACATAACCCCAGAATTATTTCATCTCACATTATAAGCTTCCATTCACTATAAGAACCTTATGCAGTTTGTACCCAGGACCTGGATAAACCTAGAGAGTTATGAGTAGCCTGGCTGTTAAAATAAAGAGTCAACATTAACGAAAGCAGCTTTAGCATCTAATATTCCTTCAAAATTGCAGTGGAGGGACACCTGGGTGGCTTAGTCAGTTCAGCATCTGCCTTGGGCTCAGGTCATGATCCCAGGGTCCTGGGATGGAGTCTCCTGGCAGGCTCCTTGCTCAGCAGGGAACCTGCTTCTTCTGCTTGCTGCTCCCCCTGCTTGTGCTCTCTCTCTCTGACAAATAAATAAAATCTTTAATAAAAAAAACTGCAGTGGAACAAGGTGAATGGAGACACAATGGAAACACTTTCCTTATGCCTTTTAAAGTTCAACTCTAAGGGAAGAAGAATGTGTGTGTTACGAACTTTTGGAGTATAGATCCCTTATTTGATACATTCAGAACTGAGACCTACAGAAATAAAATGACTTTCACAAGGCCACTGCGGCAGACACTGCTTTTCTCCTTCCATAATTATGGGAATGGGGCTGGGCACTAGATCTTCCAACCTCCTGTGCAGTATGAAGTGGTCATGTATGAAGTTCTCCCTAGTGGAATACTGAGGGGAAATGACCTGTGCCACTTTAGGTGAGGGATTTTAAGAAACTGTTGTGCCGCCTATACCTTTTCTTTCCTCTTCCACTGGTCATAAAGGATGAAGAGTCAAGAGATGGAAGAAATCACCTGGAAGAGAGCCACCCACCAAAGAGGACCATCTACCTTAGATTATCCCATGAGTAACAAATAAATATCTATTGTGTTTGAGCCATTACTCATTTTCATTCTCTTAGAGCAAACTGGACTTCACTAATTTAGTCATACACATAGTTTAGGTAGTTGCAAGGCCATGATTAAAAAACGCATATCCTCGGGGACTGGGTGATAGACACTGGGGAGGGTATGTGCTCTGGTAAGCGCTGTGAATTGTGCAAGACTGTTGAATCTCAGATCTGTACCTCTGAAACAAATAATGCAATATATGTTAAGGAAGAAAAAAAAAAAGAAGAAGAAGAAGAAGGTAGCGGGAGGGGAAGAATGAAGCAGGGGAAATCGGAGGGGTAGACGAACCATGAGAGACAATGGACTCTGAAAAACAAACAGGGTTTTAGAGGGGAGGGGGGTGGGAGGATGGGTTAACCTGGTGGTGGGTATTGAGGAGGGCACATTCTGCATGGAGCACTGGGTGTTGTGCACAAACAATGAATCATGGAACACTTTATCTAAAACTGATGTTGTAATGTATGGGGATTAACATAAGAATAAAAAAAAATAAATAAAAAAAGATTCATGATCGTGGGGAAAAAAAAAAGAAAAACTTGAAAGTTAAAAAACAAACAAACAAACAAAAAAAAACGCATATCCTCCCTCAGTCACATTCAGTCCAATGCTCTGCCTACTCTACAACTGTATTTTCCTCTCACCCTACTCCAACCAAACAGAAAACAGAATTATGAAGAGTGGGGGAACAACAATGATGAGACTATGTTTATGATACTAGCAAATCACTCACTCCTATTTAAACTCAACAGCTTTCATCCTTGTTTATTACTTTTCACAATGCATTTTTTAATCCCCTGGTAAAAATAAACAAGTTACAGCCTTCTTTCTCCTCCAGACTGTCATCTGACTAGAATTACTATATTTTGGGGGGCACCTAGGTGGCTCAGTTGTTGAGTGTCTGCCTTCAGCTCAGGTCATGATCCCAGGGTCCTGGGATCGAGCCCCACATCGGGCTCCCTGCTCCACAGGAAGCCTGCTTCTCTCTCTCCCACTCCCCCTGCTTGTGTTCCCTCTCTCATTGTGTCTCTGACAAGTAAATAAAATCTTAAAAAAAAAAAAAACAAAAAAACAGAATTACTACATTTTTAATAAATGAATACAGAGGCACAGACTATATGAATTTGAGGCATGTATATGAAAGAATGCTAAGGGAAGGGGATATTTTTTTTTTTCAAGATTTTTTTTTATTTATTTGACAGAGAGAGATACAGCGAGAGAGGGAACACAAGCAGCGGGAGTGGGAGAGGGAGAAGCAGGCTTCCCGCCGAGCAGGGAGCCCAATGCGGGGCTCGATCCCAGGACCCTGGGACCATGACCTGAGCCGAAGGCAGACGCTTAACGACTGAGCCACCCAGGCGCCCCGGGAAGGGGATATTTTAACACAGACTTGAAGGAAGAGAGGAAATTAGCTAGGCAAAGTGAGAAAGAATATATCCAAAGACCTAAGAAACCTCAAACATTTGAGGAATTCAAAGACAGCCATTAGCAATATGGAGAGGCAGAATGATACTGGAGAGGCTAGCTACATCTAGATTCTGGTAAGCCATATTGAGGTGTTGCCCTTGATATTAAAAAAAGACAGGAAAAGACTCAATGAAGAATGTTAAACAGGTGAATAAAAATAGATCAAATAGGTGGGCAGGGGTGAAACAGGTAAAGGGGATTAATAGTACATTTATTTTGATGAGTACTGGATAATGTATAGAACTGTTATATCACTATATTGTATACCTGTAATATAATACTGTATGTTAACTACACTGGAATTAAAATAAAAATTGATCAAATAAATAATTTTTATAAATTTTAGTGAGAAAATAAATATGTAAAAATCATGAACCCAACAGAAAAATGGGCAAAATAATTAAACACAAACTTCAAAGCAGCCAAAAAAATCCATAAACATATGGGGGAAAAGATGTTAAACCTCATTATTCATCAAGGTAACAAATTAAAAACTGCAAGGAGATACCATTTCATAGATCACTGCTGGTGGGAGAATAAACTGATTCAATCTCTTTCAGAGTCTGGCAACAAAAATTCCATTACTAAGTACATATCCTTGAAAAAAACTTAACCAATGATGCCACACGTACATGAATGTTCAATGTGGAATTGTTCATAATATCTGAAAGCTAGACACAACCTAAATGCATATTAATAGAATGGATCAGTAAGTTGTACTGAATATTTTACAATAGAGAAAATCAGTATAATACAGCTATACACATCACCATGAATGAACCTTACAATGTTAAGAGGAAAAAAGAATATATACGATATGACTCCATTTACATAAGTACAAATACAATGTTAAATATTTTTCAGATATATACATATAGATGGTAAAGCTATAAAGAAAAACAAGGTTGGGACACCTAGGTGGCTCAGTCGGTTAAGCATCCAACTCTTGATTTCGGCTCAGGTCAGGATCCCAGGGTTGTGAGACTGAGCCCCACGTGGGAAGCCGCGCTCAGAGTGGAGCCTCCTTAAGATTCTCTCCCTCTTCCCTTTGCCCCTCTCACACCCCCCAAAAAAGAAAAGAAAAAAAAGTAAGGAAATAGGGCGCCTGGGCGGCTCAGTTGGTTAAGCGACTGCCTTCAGCTCAGGTCATGATCCCGGAGTCCCGGGATCGAGTCCCACATCGGGCTCCCTGCTCGGTGGGGAGTCTACTTCTCCCTCTAACCCTTCCCCCTCTTGCGCTCTCTCTCTCACTCTCTCTCTCCAATAAATAAATTTAAAAAAAAAAGTAAGGAAATAAAATATTCATCTAAGTGTAGCTTGGGGAAAGTAAGAAAAATAAGACACACAGGATTGGCCTGGTTATTATGCAGAGAGGTTTTATTTTTTATTGTTCTTTAAATTATAAATTTATTTTTTTAAAGATTTTATTTATTTATTTATTTATTTATTTATTTGAGAGAGAATGAGAGAGAGCAAGCATGAGAGGGGGGAGGGTCAGAGGGAGAAGCAGACTCCCTGCTGAGCAGGGATCCTGATGTGGGACTTGATCCCAGGACTCCAAGATCATGACCTGAGCCGAAGGCAGTCACCTAACCAACTGAGCAACCCAGGCGCGCCATAAATTTCAGTGTTAATGTGATCTTCTGTATACATGCTGAATTTCACACTTTTTTTTACACACTGAGAGCAATAACATATGTAAAGCTCCCAGGCAGCACCTAGCATGGAGAACTCATCTGATGGGAACCCATTCCCCATTTTGCTCTGTGACCTCCGTGTTGGTGATAACTAAACCCAAGCTCCAGATTTCTCCTGTCACCTGCAGTTGCTTCCCCTCCAGCACTGCTCCAACCTAAGAATCTTGACCATCCTCATACTGCTTCTCCTTATAACCTCTGTCTTTACCTCTAGATTCTGTGAGGGAACTGACATTAGCAGCTGAATAAGGAGTTATGATTCTACTAAACTTTATTCCTGCTACCCTTGCTATTGTCTAAATAGTGAGTTCCTGACCAACAGGGACAGGCTCTTTTATCTTTCAGGTTCTGTACAGTGCCTGATACCAGACATGAATAATCATCTGCTGAATGATGAATAAATAAATACAAACATTATAGATCTAAGCTACTACCTGAAAATAAGATTAAAGTTTAAAATCAGGCTGGTGGGGCGCCTGGGTGGCTCAGTCGTTAAGCATCTGCCTTTGGCTCAGGTCATGATCCGGGAGTCCTGGGATCGAGCCCTGCATCGGGCTCCCTGCTCCAGGGGGAGCCTGCTTCTCCCTCTCCCACTCCCCTTGCTTGTGTTCCCTCTCTCTCTGTGTCTCTCTCTGTCAAATAAATAAATGAAATCTTTTTTAAAAAATAAAATAAAATAAAATCTGGCTGGTGCAGGAACACCTGGGTGGCTCAGTCGGTTGAGGGTCCAACTCTTAATTTCTGTTCAGGTCATGAACTCGGGGTCCTGGGATCCAGCCCCATGTTAGGCTCTGCACTCAGCAGGGAGTATGATTGAGAATCTCTCTCTCTCCTTCCCTCTGTCCCTCCCCCCTCTAAAATAAACAAATAAAATCTTTAATGAAAATTAAAAAAAAAAAAAAAGGCTGGTGCTTTTTCATATTCCCCAGACCCTTTCATAGCAATGTTTTTTTTTTAACTGATATATAGTTGACATACAATGTTATATTAATTTCAGGTATTCAACATAGTAACTGAACAATTCTATAGCCCCTTCACAGTTTTAAGGAAGACTCTCTTGGCTGCTCAGGAACAGCAGAAAGATACCTCCAAAGTTGCTTTAAAATCTCTGCCCATAAAAACAGTGGATTTGTAGTCATGGTCTGTATATAAGAATCTCCAATCATTAATAATTCTTAAAACTAAATTTAAAAAGCTTTGAATAGGGACGCCTGGGTGGCTTAGTCATTAAGTGTCTGCCTTTGGCTCCGGTCATGATCCCAGGGTCCCGGGATCGAGCCCCGCATCAGGCTCCCTGCTCGGTGGGAAGTCTGCTTCTCCCTCTCCCACTTCCTCTGCTTGTGTTCCCTCTCTCACTGTCTCTCTCTGTCAAATAAATGAATAAAATCTTTAAAAAAAAAAAAACTCTGAATAAAAAATTAAGACTTTTCAAAGTAACATAAATTATTAAAGTTTTCATTTATTTATTTATTTATTAAAGATTTTATTTATTTGACAGGGAGAGACACAGCAAGAGAGGGAACACAAACAGGGGGAGCGGGAGAGGGAGAAGCAGGCTTCCTGCAGAGCAGGGAGCTCGATCCCGGGACCCTGGGATCATGACCTGAGCCGAAGGCAGATGCTTAACGACTGAGCCACCCAGGCGCCCCTCATTTATTTATTTTTAAGTAATCTCTTTACTCAAAGTGGGGCTCAACCTCATGACCCCATGCAAGCCTGGCGCCCCACATAAATTATCTTCTATTTCAGTTTTAACTATTATAATATTTATAATTATACTTAAAATATACTCTGTATTATGCATGAAAATTGTTAATCCTCCACAAAAACAAAACAATGATATTTAGTAACATGTGGCATAAGAGCATGCTCTTATATTGGAAAACTGTACTGACATCAACAAGGCAGCCATTTATATTGCCCTTTATATACTACTTCCTCTGTCATGTGGCAGTCAAAAGGCTAAGTGAGATGCTTGCAGCAAAGAAAACAGTTTTGAAAGGTCATGCTACGCAGATAGCCAGAATTTCTTTCACAATATCCTCACTGTCTACGGTAGACTATATGGACAATCTGAGCACAGTTATTTTCTGAGTAAAAGCAAAAACCACGTTATCAAAGGACCAGAAACAGTAGGCACTCAACAATATGATCTTTATGAACATTTTTTCTAACTGCATAAACATTCAATATACATTAAAGAAAAAGAACCCTGAGGCAAAGACAAGAACTGGAGGAAGAGGAACTAATAAAGACGGGAAGCAAGTTTAAACCACTCAATTTATTCACAGTGTTCATGTAACATGATAAGAAGCTTCTAAAGTAAGGGGTTTTTTTTTTAAGATTTTATTTATTTATTTGACAGAGAGAGAGAGAGCTAGCATACAAGCAGGCGGGGCAGCAGGCAGAGGGAGAGAGAGAAGCAGACTCCCCACTGAGCAGCGAGCCCGATGTGGGGCTCCATCCCAGGACCCTGGCATCATGACCTGAGCTGAAGGCAGACGCTTAACTGACTAAGCCACCCAGGCGCCCCATAAAGTAAACTTTTTTAAATTAAAATATGTCATTGAGCAACAAAAAGCATAATTATAACAATACTTAAGACAATGAATACAATCTACTTCAAAATTTCAAAATCACAATTACAAACAAGGTGCAAAGCTTCAAAAACCTCTGCAAGAGCTATAATCCATCCCATCAACAGTTTTTCCTTTCATAATTCTTATTGGTCTATCATCCATCTAAACAGACAACATCTTTCCTGAACTATCACACAGACAATGTATGAGTCAACAGCAAGATGAAAATTTCCCAACCTCCTTATAAAATTTCCAATCTCGGAAGTTAACAAGTGTACTCTTTGGGAGAAGAAAAAATCATTCTAGCTCATTTAATCATCTTGTCCTATCCTGCGAAATTATAATTATTCCTACCTACTAATCAAAACACAAAGCTTTCTCCAGAGCCAAGTGAAGATACTAGTATATTAGATATCACAGCCAAGTTACATAGACACAGTATCCGTAAGTTTCTGGCAACATATTCTTTTTAAGCCTCCAGAATTTAAAAAAAAAATTTTTTTTAAGATTTTTTTTTTATTATTCATGAGAGACAGAGCGAGAGAGAAAGGCAGAGGGAGAAGCAGGCTCCCAAGGAGCAGGGAGCCCGATGCGGGACTCGATCCCAGGACCCTGAGATCATGACCTGAGCCAAAAGCAGACGCTTAACCATCTGAGCCACCCAGGCGCCCACGCCTCCAGAATTTTAAATTCACAGGAATTAACTAGAACACAACTTTCTTTACCAGTTCTGATCTTACAGCAGAGCATGAGGATTTGTGTTACTTCTATAACTACTAAAAACAATCTATGATATACACTGTTCTAAGATAATACACATACTTAAAACATTCCACTATTCAAAACCAAAAGTAAACTACAAATTTTAACCCTTGTATATTAGTGTGGGAAGGTAAAATGGTGCAACGACTGTGGAAGAATATGGCAGTTCCTCAAAAATTTAAACACAGACTTACCATATGATCCAACAATTCCACTACCCAAAAGAATTAAAAGCAGGGGGGCACCTGGGTCACTCAATCAGTTAAGCATCTGACTCTTGATTTCGGCTTGGGTCGGGATCTCAAGGTCATGAGATCAAGCCTGACACTGGGCTCTGGGCTCAGCAGGGAGTCTACTTCTCTCTCCCTCTCCCTTTGCCCCTCACCCCCCACTTACACTAAGATAAATAAATCTTTAAAAAATAAAAAAGCAAGGGGCGCCTGGCAGGCTCAGTCATTAAGCGTCTGCCTTCGGTTCAGGACATGATTCCAGGGTCCCGGGATCGAGCCCCGTGTCAGGCTCCCTGCTCAGCGGGAAGCCTGCTTCTCCTTCTCCCACTCCCCCTGCTGTGTTCCCTCTCTCGCTGTGTCTCTCTCTGTCAAATAAATAAATAAAATCTTAAAAAACAGAACAAAACAAAACAAAACCTTCCTTGAGCACCTCGATGGCTCAGCCAGTTAAGTGTCTGCCTTCGGCTCAGGTCATGATCCCAAGGGCCTAGGATCGAGCCCCATGTCCTCAGTGGGGAGCCTGCTTCTCCCTCTGCCCCTCCCACTGCTCATGCTCTCACTCTCTCTCTAATAAATAAAATATTTAAAAAAAAAAAAAACTTCCTTGAGTCTAGACTCCTTACCATGGCCATAGGACTAACACGGCCCAACCCTACCTACATGAACTTCATCTCATGATACTATGGTCCTCTTCCATTCTGTTCTAGAGTATGGGACTTCTATATCTCCAACACAACAAGCTTGTTTCCACTTGAAGGTTCTTACTTAGTTTGATTTTCAAGTGACAGAATTTTTGTCTTTCACACCTTATCTTTTTTTTTTTTTTTTTAAAGATTTTATTTATTTGACAGAGAGAGACACAGTGAGAGAGGGAACACAAGCAGGGGGAGTGGGAGAGGGAGAAGCAGACTTGCCGCAGAGCAGAGAGCCCGATGTGGGGCTTGATCCCAGGACCCTAGGATCATGACCTGAGCCGAAGGCAGACGCTTAACGACTGAGCCACCCAGGTGCCCTTTCACACCTTATCTTAATGTCACCTCCTCAGGAGTAAACACCGAGGGGTGCCTGGGTGGCTCAGTCAGTTAAGCATCTGCCTTTGGCTCAAGTCATGGTCTCGAGGTCCTGAAATTGAGCCCCGCATGAGGCTTCCTGCTCGGTGAGGAGTCTGCTTTTCCTTCTCCCTCTGTGCCTCACCCCACTCGTGCTCTGTCAAATAAATAAATAAAATCTTAAAAAAAAATAAAGGGGGTGCCTAGGTGGCTCAGTCAGTTAAGTGTCTGCCTTCGGCTCAGGTCATGATCCTAGGGTCCTGGGATCAAGCCTCACATCGGGCTCCCCGCTCAGAAGGAAGCCTGCTTCTCCCTCTCCCTCACCCTGCCACTCCCCCTGCTTATGCACACTCTCTCTCTCTGTCTCTGTCAAATAAATAAAATATTTTAAAAGAAAAAAAGAAACAAAAGAAGTAATCACCCAGCCACTCTACCAAGCGCTTTGTTTTAAAATTCTCTTTGTTATCACATTACAATTTGGTATTTTTCTGGATCTTATCTATAAGAATACCTGGCACAAAGCAGATGTTTAATAAATATTCAGTGAATTTGGTGATTACAATGTTTTCCCTAAATATTTTCTTCTCCCAGGATCCCAACACCCCTGCTAATTAACTATATACCTAGCAGATAACCTTAATCCCTACCTTATTAACAAAGTAGGATAAAGAATTACACAGTTTTCCTCCTCTTTGCCTAAAAATTCCTTGATTTGCTTTCTTCTATTCCTCTGGTTTCTAAGGAGAAATGTTGCTACTTTTCTGTAAGAATTAAGCCCTTTACCCATGTCCTTGATCTCAAACCTTTCTACCTCCTCCTGGCAATTAATCACTCTAATATTTAAACTACTAAACTCTAATGGATCATTCCCCTTTATCTAAAATATACTACATGCTAATGCAAAAAATATCTCCTATATGGCTAAGTCCTCACAACTGCACAAACTTCTTGAAAAACATTCTACTTTATTCTTCATGCTGTGTAGGTTGTAAAACCATTTACTTAACTCTTTCTTTTAAGAGAGAGAAAGGGGGGAGGGGCAGAGAGAGAATCTTAAGCAGGTTCCACATCTAACACAGAGCCCGGATTTGGGGCTCAATTTCATAACCCTGAGATCATGCCATGAGCGGAAATCAAAGAGTCGGACACTCAACTGACTAAGCCACCCAGATGTCCTTCAATAACTTCTTAATAGTTAAATTCAGTGACGCTTTCCAGGGTATTAAAATCCTTAATCTTGGGGCGCCTGGGTGGCTCAGTCGGTTAAGCATCTGCCTTCGGCTCAGGTCATGGTCCCAGGGTCCTGGGATCGAGCCCCACATCGGGCTCCCTGCTCGGCGGGAAGCCTGCTTCTCCCTCTCCCACTCCCCCTGCTTGTGTTCCCTCTCTCGCTATGTCTCTCTCTGTCAAATAAATAAATAAAATCTTTAAAAATAAATAAATTAATTTAATTTAATTAAATCCTTAATCTTTCTACAGCATCTCATCCCTCTAAAGAGCCTCTCCCTGAAATTCTTTACTACGCTTCAAAGAAAGATGCTGCATGATTCTGGTCTCCTTAATATTTTTCTTATTTCTCCCTTACAGATTCTTTTTAACAACATCCACTCATTTACCATAGATACTTCCTAAAGTCCTGCACTTAACATTTTTCTCTCGGCTAGGGCCCTGTAAATATTACCTACTTTCAATTGACATTCTATGTGAATTACTCCAAAATCTATTATATCCAGGTCCTAAAGTAGATTTTTCTAATTTCCAGTTTCATATTCCCACAATTAAGGAAATATTCTAAAACGTCTACCTATAACTCAAAAAATGTGTCTAACAAAATTCATCCTGTTACAGTCCCACCCACTAGACCATTAGTACCAGTCTTTCTTCATAGTTTCCTTACTTCTTCTGTTCATGGTACCATCATACTTCAAGCCACCAGAACTCAAAATCTTGGATTCGTTTGTATGACTCCTTTCTTCCATATTCTCTGCCAAATCTACTTCTGAAATCTCTGCTGTTGAATGAACTCAATCAGGTAGTCATTATTTCACTTCTGCAGCCCTGATCACAGCTGTAATTAGCCAATTCATTTCATGAACATTTGTTAAGCACTTAACTTGCCTGCAAGACTAGAAGCCCAGTTTAGCTGGCAAAATAAGCCCAGGCAGGTAATGTCTGTCCTTGTTAACAGAACATAGACTATGTAATTTATCATCCATGTAATGTATCACTGGATGAACCATGTAATTTATCATCCAAACCAGTAGACTTAAAAGCAAAAGAGGGCATTAAAAATAGGTGAACTGGGGCGCCTGGGTGGCTCAGTCATTAGGTGTCTGCCTTCAGCTCGGATCACAGTCCCAGGGTCCTGGGATCGAGCCCTGCATTGGGCTTCCTGCTCAGCGGGGAGCCTGCTTCTCCCTCTCCCACTCCCCCTGCTTGTGTTCCCTCTCTAGCTGTGTCTCTCTCTGTTAAATAAATAAAATCTTTAAAAAAAAAAAAAATAGGTGAACAGCCAGGGGTGCCTAGCTGGCTCAGTGAGTGGAGCATGTAACTCTTAAACTGGGGGTTGTGAGCTTGAGCCCCACTTTGGGTGTAAAGATTACTTTAAAAAAAATAAAATCTTGGGGCACCTGGGTGACTCAGTCAGTTAAGCATCTGCCTTCAGCTCAGGTCATGATCCCAGCATCCTGGGATCAAGCCCCGCATCAGGCTCCGTACTCAGCGGGGAGCCTGCTTCTCCCTCTCCCTCTGCCTGCCTGTCTGCTTACTTGTGATCTCTCTCTCTCTCTCTCAAATAAATAAATAAAATCTTTAAAAAAATAAAAAATAAATAAAATAAAATAAAATCTTAAAGAAAACAGTTGGACATCTAGAGATGCAAGAATGGTTCAATATCTGCAAATCAATCAATGTGATGCGCCACATTAACAAAATGAAGGATAAAAATCATATGATCATTTCAATAGATACAGAAAAAGTATTTGACAAAATTCTACATCTGTTCATGGTAAAAACTCTCCACAAAGCAAATTTAGAGGAAACACATCTCAACGTAATAAAAACTATATATGACAAACTCAAAGCTAACATCATACTCAAAGCTGAAAGTTTTTCCTCTAAGATCAGGAATAAAACAAGGATGTCCACTCTCAACACTTTTATTCAACACAGTACTGGAAGTTCTAACCACAGCAATGAAACAAAAATAAATAAATAAAAGGCATCCAAATTGGTAGGAAAAAGTAAAACTGTCACTATTTGCAAATGACAAGGTATAATATATAGAAAATTAAAAAAAAAAACAAAATCCTAAAGATTCCATCAAAAAAAAAATATATTAGAACTAAAAAATTGGGCGCCTGGGTGGCTCAGTTGGTTAAGCGACTGCCTTCGGCTCAGGTCATGATCCTGGAGTCCCGGGATCGAGTCCCGCATCGGGCTCCCTGCTCGGCAGGGAGTCTGCTTCTCCCTCTGACCCTCCTCCCTCTCATGCTCTCTGTCTCTCATTCTCTCTGTCTCAAATAAATAAATAAAATCTTTAAAAAAAAAATAAAATAAAAAAATAAAAAATTAATTGAGTAAAGTTGAGGGCACAAAACTAATATACAGAATACTGTTGCATTTCTATATGCAATAATGAACAGAAAGAGGTATTAAGAAAATAATCCCATTTACAAGTGCATAAAAGAATAAAATACCTAGGAATAAATTTACCCAAGGAAGTAAAAGACCTGTACTCTGAAAACTATAAGATATGATGAAAGAAATTGAAGACCGGGCATGTGGGTGGCTCTGTCGGTTAAGCATCCAACTCCTGATCACAGCTCAGGACCTCATGAGTTCAAACCCTGTGCTGGACTCCACGCTCAACTTTTTAAAAAGTTTAAAAAAAGGAAGCTTTAAAAATAAAAAAAGAGCGGGGCACCTGGGTGGCTCAGTCGTTAAGTGTCTGCCTTCTACTCAGGTCATGGTCCCAGGGTCCTGGGATCGAGCCCCACATCGGGCTCCTTGCTCCGCGGGAAGCCTGCTTCTCCCTTTCCCACTCCCACTGCTTATGTTCCTGCTTTCACTATCTCTCTCTCTGTCAAATAAATAAATAAGAAATCTTTAAAAAAAATAAAAATAAAAAAAGCTGGGTGGCTCAGTCGTTAAGCGTCTGCATTCAGCTCAGGTCATGATCCCGAGGTCCTGGGATCGAGCCCTGCATCAGGCTCCCTGCTCAGCAGGAAGCCTGCTTCTCCTTCTCCCACTCCCCTTGCTTGTGTTCCCTCTCTTGCTGTGTCTCTCTCTATCAAATAAATAAATAAAATCTTTAAAAAAATAAATAAATAAAATAAAATAAAAAATAAAAAAAAGAAATTGAAGACAACACAAATAAATGGAAACATATACCATGTCTATGGACTGGAAGAATTAACATTGTTAAAATGTCCATACTACCCACAACAATCTACAGATTCCATGCAAGCCGTATCAAAATACCAACAGTATTTTTCATAGAACTAGAATAATCCTAACATTAGTACAGAACTACAAAAGACCCTAAACAGCCAAAGCAACCTTGAGAAAGAATAAAAACTGAAGTATCACAATTCTAGATTTCAAACTACACTAAAAACCTATAGTAATCAGAACAGCATGGTACTGGCGCAAAAGTAAGACCCATGGATCAACGGAACAGAATAAAAAGCCAAGTAATAAACCCATACTTAATGTGGTTAATCTACAACAAAGGAGGCAATACACAATGGGGAAAGGACAGTCTCTTCAATAAATGGTGCTGGGAAACTGGACAGATACATACAAAAAAATGAAACTGGACCACTTTCCCGTACGGTACACAAAAATAAACTCAAAATGGATTAAAGACCTAAATGTGAGACCTGAAACCACAGAACTCCTAGAAGGAAACATAGGCAGTAAATTCTTACACATCAGCCTTCATGGTATTTTTCTGGATTTGTCCTCCCAAGCAAGGAACAAAAGCAAAAATAAATAGTTGGCAGTATGCCAAAATAAAAAGTTTCTGCACAGCAAAGGAAACCATCTACAAAATGAGAAGGCAATTTACTGAATGGGAGAAGATATTTACAAATTATGTATCTGATAAGTAGTTAATATTCAAAATAAATAAAGAATTTATACAAGTCAACACCAAGAAAACAATCTGATTTTAAAAATGGGCAGAGGCACTGAATAGACATTTTTCCAAAGAAGACATACAGATAGCCAAAAGACACATGAAAAGACGCTCAACATCATTGATCATCAGGGAAATGCAAATCAAAACCACAATATCACTTCACACCAGTCAGAATGGCTAGTACCAAAAAGACAAGTAGTAACAAGTGTTGGTGAGGATGTAGAGAAAAGGGAATCCTTGTATACTGTTGGTAGGAATGTAAATTGGTGCAGCCACTTTGGAAAACAGCATGGAAAACAGCAAAAAATTAAAAATAGAAATACCGGGGTGCCTGGGTGCTCAGTCGGTTAAGTGTCTGCCTTCAGCTCAGGTGATGATCCCAGGGTCCTGGGATCGAGCCCCGCATCGGGCTCCCTGCTCAGCAGGGAGTCTGCTTCTCCTCACTCAGCCCCTTCCCCTGTTGTGTTCACTCTCTCAAATAAATAAAATCTTAAAAAAAAATAAGAAATAAAAAGAAATAACCAGGGGCGCCTGGGTGGCTCAGTCGTTAAGCGTCTGCCTTCGGCTCAGGTTATGATCCCAGGATCCTGGGATCGAGCCCCGCATCGGGCTCCCTGCTCGGTGGAGAGCCTGCTTCCCCCTCTCCCACTCCCCCTGCTTGTGTTCCATGTCTTGCTGTGTCTCTCTCTGTCAAATAAATAAATAAAATCTTAAAAAAAGAAATAACCATATAATTCGGTAATTTCACTTCTGGACACTTACGAAAAGAAAAAAACGCTACTTCAAAAAGATATATGCACCCCTATGTTTACTGCGGCATTATTTACAGTAGCCAAGATATGGAAGCAGCCTAAGTGTCCACAGATAGATGAATGAATGAATAAAGCTGTGATATACATGTATAAAATGCAGTATTATTCACCCATAAGAAAAGTGAAATCTTTTTTTTTTTTTTTTAAGATTTTATTTATTTATTTGACAGAGAGACACAGCGAGAGAGAGCACACAAGCAGGGGGAGTGGGAGAGGGAGAAGCAGGCTTCCCACGGAGCAGGGAGCCTGATGCAGCACTCAAATTCAGGACCCTGGGATCATGACCTGAGCCGAAGGCAGATGCTTAACAACTGAGCCACCCAGGTGCCCAGAGAAGTGAAATCTTGCCATTCATGACAACATGGATGGACCTACAGGATATTATGCTAAGTGATATAAGTCAAAGGCAAATACCTTATGATTTCACTTACATGTGGAATCTAAAAACAAAACAAGCAAATAAACAAAGAAACAGACCCCTAAATATAGAACTGGGGGTGGCCAAAGGGGAGGGTAGTGGCAGGGTGCATGCAACTCTTGATCTTAGGATTGTGAGTTCAAGCCCCATGATGGGCATAGAGATTACTTTAAAAAAAAATAAAAATAGTAAAGATCAATAAAAATTTTAAAAAGATAAAAACTGGGACGCCTGGGTGGCTCAGTTGGTTAAGCATCTGCCTTCCAGTTGGGTCATGATCCCAGGGTCGTAGGATCGAATTCTGCACTGGGCTCCCTGCTCAATGGGGAGCCTGCTTCTCCCCCTGCCTGCTGCTCCCCCTGCTTATGCTCTCTCTCTCTCTCTCTCTGACAAATAAATAAATAAAATCTTTTAAAAAAAAAAAAAGATAAAAACTAACTCATGGGGATAAAAAAGTACAGAGCAAAAAAAAAAAGGTGGGCGATTACAGAATGATATATGCCAATTATATCTCAAAGCTAGGGGGAAAAGTTCGGCATTAATTGATCTACAAGAGGCTTAAACCAGGATATATGGTCATGCTAACTAGAACTCCAGTACTTAGGAAAATGATTGCTGCATCCTAAGTACATTCTACCTACTGATTTAATAAATGAATTCGAGATGAAATATTCACTTTATCACCTCCTCTTCACTCTTTTACTGCAAACTTATTTTCAGCCACAAACACTGTCTTGAAAGGGGCAAACAATAACCTCCTAACTACCAACTCCAAAAAAGGTCCAAAAAGCTTCAGTTTTCAATTAACCTCTCCAAACAGCTTTCAACAATACTATCCCCTCCTCCGTCCTTCATGAAGCTCTGTTAACAATGAGATAAACATAATCCTAACCATCAGACTATTTTAAAACAACGCCTAGGATTTCTACCTTTCTAACAGAGATTAACTAAAAGATTTAGAATCTAGGGGTGCCTGGCTTGCTCAGTCAAAAGAGCATTCAATTCTTGATCTCAAGGTCAAGAGTTCAAACCCCATGTTGGGAGTAGAGATTACCTAAAAATAAAATCTTAAAAAAAAAAAAGATTTAGAACCTAACTAATATTCCCTTCCTTCTATTTTTCAACTTCTGGAAAATGAACGTAAGTAAAGATACAAAATTGGATACTTACCTCAAAATGATAGCCCCCATTTCAGTCTTTTAAGATATCAGATGATGACATTACTTATTTTTTTAAACTGAAGTTTTCGTGGAAGACTTTCAAATTAGAAGACACTACAAAAAAGGGTGAAGATAAAAGGTATTAACACCTAAATGAGCTAAATTAAAAACAAATTTATTACTTGTATGACATGACTGTTTATAACTATTTTTAAATATGGGGAAAAATGTAAGAAACATATGAACTACAATATTAAAATTGTAGAGCATTAGAACAAGAAGGGAACTAAGTAGACACCCTATACAACTACCTAAATCCTCTCATTCAGATCACCTTTCTGAAACCTCTTTTCTGTAACATGCTAATTTTCTTTCAACTTCTCAACCTATTCCTCTATCTACACCATAAGCTACTAACTATGGATAGCTTATTTCATCTTCCCCCCTTCTCTAGTATTTGAAACACACACAATATATGGAAAGATGCATGCAAGCAAACGTAAGATGAACACTATAAATCACCATCCCACAGAAGAACACCAGTAACATTACATCTACCTACATGCTCCTCTCATCCCAACCTTTATCCTGAATAATTATTCCATTACTGTTTAAAACAGAACTTTGTCACACATGTATATATCCCTAAATAATGTTTTGTTTAGCTTTGTATCCCTGGCTCCCTTTTTCAGCTTGATAAATTCATATGCTGATGGAGTCTTCAGGGATGTGAATTTTGTCACTCAAATATTTTTCTAAGCTTTATTCATGTTACTTTTTAATTCTCTAGACTGTTTCATTATGTAAATACGCCACATGTATTTACTCTGTTTTCAAGCATTTAAGATGGTTTAAAGTTTTTTGCTTTTATCAACATTATTACACAGGTCTCCAGGTGCACATGAACAAGAATTTCTTTAGGGTATGCTTTTTTTTTTAGATTTTATTTATTTATTTGACAGAGAGAGACAGCAAGAGAGGGAACACAAGCAGGGAGAGTGGGAGAGGGAGAAGCAGGCTTCCCGCGGAGCAGGGAGCCCGATGCAGGGCTCGATCCCACGACCCTGGGATCATGACCTGAGTAGAAGGCAGACGCTTAACGACTGAGCCACCCAGGCGCCCCATCTTTAGGGTATGCTTTAAACCTAGAAGTGGAATTGGTGGGTTATAGGACATGTAAATTCCCAACTTTACCAAAAATGCCAAACTGTCTTCCAATTATATCACTCTACCAACTCAGCAGCAGTATGTAAACTGATGACACAATCCTCTCCAATACCTGGTAAATTCAGATTTCTTAATTTGAGGCAATATAGAACTTATACCATGATTTCAGTCTGTATTACTTAATGAGGTTGAAGACCTTTTCACATGTTTATTAATATCTATGTTCCTTTCTGCATTCCTTTGTTCACAGTTTTGGCCATTTTTATTGGGTTGCGTTTTTCTCATTACTTACTAGGCTTTATAGTATGTAGCCACAACTGGCTACATAATTTGAAGGCCCAGTGCAAAATTAAAAAGCAGGGCCATGGGGTACCTGAGTGGCTCAGTGGGTTAAGCCTCTGACTTTGACTCAGGTTGTGATCCCAGGGTCCTGGAATCGAGCACCACATCAGGCTCAGGCTCTGTGCTGGGTGGGGTGTCTGCTTGTCTCTCCCCTCTCCTCCTGCCCCTCCCCTCTCATGCTCTGTCTCTCAAATGAATAAATAAAATTTTTAGTATCTTTTTTTTTTAAGGTTTTATTTATTTATTTGAGAGAGGGAGACAGAGATGGCTAGAGAGAGCACAAGCGGGGAGGAGAGGGAAAAGCAGGCTCCGCAGAGCAGGGAGCCACACTTGGGGCTTGATTACAGAACCCTGGGATCATGACCTGAGCTGAAGGCAGGCGCTTAATTAACTGACTGAGCCACCCAGGCGCCCCTCCGGAGGGGATTTTAATTTTAATTAAAAATTCAGAAATTTTAATAATTTTAATTTTTTAGAAATTTTAATAAAAAATTCCAAGCATCTGGTTAGAACATTTTTACATTTAAAGATGTAAAAGAAGGGAGAAAAGACTTAATCTTCAAGTTTCATAAAATTAGTAAGAATTAAAGGAGAGCGTAATTGTTGCTATAAAGGTTGAAAATTTTTTTCATTTTGTATCTTCAAAATAAAATTCTGTTAGAAAGAAAGTAATTTAATTCTCGCCTTGGTTTGTTTTTGTAATAAGGTCAATAATACTCTTTTTAAAATGAGAAGAATGTTATAAAACAGACTTCAGACAATGTTAAAATATATCAAACTGCTTACTTTTCCAAAAGTAAGGGAATCGGTCAATTGAAAATAACCACAATTTGTTGGTGCAGGATGTTGACAGTCAGGGAGGCTATGCATGTGGGGGCAGGGATATAAGAGAACTCTCTGTACTTCCTACTCAATTTATTGTGAACCTAAAACTGCCAAAAAATGATGTCTAGGGGGGAGTCTACTTCTCCCTCTGCCCTTCCCCCTGCTGGCGCTCTTGCTCTCTCTCAAATAAATAAATAAAATCTTTAAAAAATAATTTACTCTTAAAATTCCTACTAAAACTTTAGGTAAAAACAATGTTATTAATAACTTTACACATGAAGATCCACTCTCACAGAAAGGAAAAAATTCTGGACAAACAATAAACATCCAATAAACTTTAAAAAGATGTGGGTGAAGATTTCAAAAGCTTATCCAAGCACTGAGAATGGCATATAAACAAACAAAAACCCCTATACAGAGTCTATCTCTAGTCCTTGTTCAAGTAAAAATACTTTTCTACAAAAACAGAAACAAAAAAGATACTATGCCTCAATCATGCAAGTTATATAATAATTTAAGAGCTGGCTAAACTATTCTATTTAAGTAACAGTGATTTCAACCTCCCAATCTCCACCCACAAATAAGCAAGCAAAACCATGTAAATTCAAAACTCACTTCATGGTGTAAGTATTCATCTCTCTCCACTTCACCTTCTTCCTACTGAACTCAGAGTACTCCTCACATACTAGCACAAAGTCCTAGCCCTACATCAAAGGATAAAGTAACGTAATTTCTACCACATTTTTTTTTTTTACAAAATGCAATTAGAAGAGTCAAAAATATTCTTTAATACCTAGTACCCAGTGAAGAACCAGATTAAGATTGCTAGTGTAAGAGTGTTTGTCTGTTCTTCTTTCTTTTTGTTTAACAAATGGAGATTATATATTCAGGGTTTTTTAAAATAAAGTTTTCAAAAAAACCAATAAAGCCACAAGCATAGGGAAAAAATGGACACTCTCATTAGAGGATAAAAATAAAAATTAAAACCACAATAAGATACTTTGTAGCCACCAAAATAAGTAAAATTTAAAGAAACTAAGAATACCCAGGCTTGCTGAGAATGTGGAGCAATGGAAATTCACATACCCTATGACATAGGAATTCCAACCATAGATTATTCATCCAAAAGAACTATGTACACATTTCACCAAAAGATATTTACTAGAATGAGAAATAAAACTACAGAGACCCCATTTTCCACGTATCAGCTTAGCAAAAATCCCTGTTTGCCAAGGTACTTTCTAAAGATTTATTTATTTATTTTAGAGAGAGAGAGAGCTCTAGGGTGCATGCGGGGGGCGGGGGGAGAGGGAGGAGCAGAGGGACAGGGATAAAGAATTTCAAGCAGACTGCATGCGGAGCATGGAGCGCGACAGGGAGCTCAATCGGAGGACCCTGAGATCACCACCTGAGATGAAAACAAGAATCCAAGAGTCCGACGCTCAACCAAGTGCGCCACCCAGGCACGCTGCCAAGGTACTTTCTTGTCAAGGCTGTGAAGAAATGCCTATTATCAGAGTGCCTGGGTGGCTCAGTTGATTAAGCATCTGCCTTCAGCTCCGGTCTTGGTCGTGCTCATTCTCTCTCTCAAATAAACAAACAAAATCTTTAAAAAAAAAAAAAAAAATGCCTATTATCCACCATAACAACAAAATGGTAATTATGTGAATTATGTGAAAGATGTAGTAACTAGCCTTAACTGCGGTAAATATTTTGCTATATATACGTATGTCAAATCATCACATTGTACACCTTAAACTTACACAATGTTGTATGTCAATTAAATCCGAATAAGCTTGCAAGAAAGAAATACACATTAGTCCTTATAATCAGTGTGAGAGTCTGGGTCCAAACATGAGGGCATTTTGGCACTACCTATCAAAATTACAAAGATAGGGCGCCTGGGTGGCTCAGTTGGTTAAGCGACTGCCTTCGGCTCAGGTCATGATCCTGGAGTCCCTGGATCGAGTCCCACATCGGGCTCCCTGCTCGGCAGGGAGTCTGCTTCTCCCTCTGACCCTCCTCCCTCTCATGCTCTCTGTCTCTCATTCTCTCTCTCACAAATAAAAAAAAAAAAATTACAAAGATATATGGCCTCCGATTAGTAATACCGCATCTGAATTGATTCCATATTTTTATACTTGCTTATGGACAAATGACATATACAAGGTAATTCACTACAACACTGTTATAATAATAAAAAACTGTAAACAACCCAGGGTGCCTGGGTGGCTCAGTCTGTTAAGCGACCAATTAGATTTCAGATCAGGTCATGATCTCAGGGTCGTGGGATGGAGCCCTGCATTGGACTCCACACTCAAGAGTGCAGTCTGCTTATCCCTTTCCCTCTGCTCCTTGCCACCCCCCTCCCCACCCCGTGCTTGCACTTTCTTTCTCTCTCTCAAATAAATAAATGGAATCTTTAAAAAAATTTTTTTTAAAAACTAGAAACAACCCAAATGTCTACCAACAGAGAACTGGTTAAATAAAGTATCCAAAAGGAAACCATACAAACTAAAAAAAGAGGAAGAAGAAGAAAATAAAATAAAATAAAATTATACATACTCTATGGAAAATCTTCTGTGAAGATTTCCATTGTTAAGAAACACAATATGGGGCACCTGGGTGGCTCAGTTGGTTAAGCGACTGCCTTCGGCTCAGGTCATGATCCTGGAGTTCCAGGATCGAGTCCCGCATCAGGCTCCCTGCTCGGCAGGGAGTCTGCTTCTCCCTCTGCCCCTCCCCCCTCTCATGTGCTCTCTCTCATTCTCTCTCAAATAAATAAATAAAATCTTTAAAAAAAAAAGAAACACAATATGTAAAGGGAAGGATGGGAAGACCAATTTGCAGAATAGGGATAATATGCTGGCTTTGGTGGGTTTTGGACAGTGGAGATAGAAAGAAATAAGAATCTGTATTTTCATTTTCTTTATTTACATAAAGAAACTCTAGAAGAATACATAAATTAATAAAAAGTTTCCTGGGTGGGGTAAATGCGCTGGAGGAATAGGGTAAAAACAAGAACAGGATGACTGAGGCTAGGGGTGGGAAGGTTTACATTGTTTAACTTTTTTATGTTTATTTTAAATTTTTGCTTTGTTTTATTTATTTGAGAGAGAGCAAGAGAGAACAAGCGGGGGGAGAGGCAGAGGGAGAAGCAGACTTCCTGCTGAGCAAGGAGACCGATGTGGGGCTCTATCACAGGATCCTGAGATCATGACCTGAGCCGAAGGCAGATACTTAACTGAGCCACCCAGGAGCCCCTAACTTTTTTATGTTTAAAAAGTTTTTAATCCCACAGGAATTACTACTAAATAGATCAGTAAACTAATAAACCAAAATAGGGTCCAAATACTATCAACATACACATATGATGACAAGAACTATTCTTTTACCATCTCTGTAACTGAGACCCCAGCACTGCCCATCTATCTCACTGAAGTCTATAGTATGACTATGTCCATCTGGCTTAAGTCATCAGTCCAAGATCCCTAAAACTTAGTCTTCTAAAGATATTTTCTCTATAATTCCATTTTGCTTCTCTTAGGTTTAAGGTCAAACTCTTCTCCCTTAGTTACACACACACACACACACACTTCTCCAGTCTCTTCAGAACAAAAGCCTCACCTAAGGGTTCTCACGAGTCCAGAGGTTAGTCTTTTCTACTCACCAGCAATTCACCCCAACAACTAAGTCATGGTCTAATAAATAAGGGAACCCACAAAATGAAGCCATCCAGAATTTGCCAACCAAATGAGACTACAGAATGAGATAACCCCTATCATGAATTATCCTACTTAAGAAATTATTTCATACACTATTCATTTACCTAAAGTGCAAAACACTATGGTATCTATCAAGATGCTGCTCATTCCAGCACCCTGTCCATCAGGCCAACTCCTATGCACCTGTACTAATTCAGGTGACATTTTTCTCTAGAGCCCTTCCTAATTCCCCAAGGCTCACTTCCATGGGATCCTGCTGTGACCTGTGTCAGTTTATTATTAGCTTTAAATCATTACATTACAAATATTAGTTTGCTTATCTTCCCTATTGGACCTTGAACCTCAGGACAAGGAGAGAGTCATATTCATATTTATAATCCAAGTACTTAGCAGAGTGCCTTTACAAATGGCAGGTAATCAAAAGGGCTCACTAAATGAATTAAAGAAACTACACATGTAGGCAAACTGTGAGCATGGTTGAAATCCCACTTAATGTTCTCTTAGACCCAAAGGCATTTTACTTCATTCAGTCCCTGCTTTGAAGGAAACAGCAACTCCAATAACACTCTACCTTACTGAAATTACTAATATCTTACATTAATATGAAACAAATTGAAAATATTATCTCAATCACTTCATGAATGTTGCATAAAACTATTTCAAAAATGTGTGTCTCAGGGCACCCGGGTGGCTCAGCTGGTTGAACATCTGCCTTTGGCTTGGGTCACGATCTCAGGGTCCTGGGATTGAGCCCCACATCGGGCTCCCAGCTCAGCAGGGGAGTCTGCTTCTCCCTCTCCCTCTGCCCCCACGCGTGCTTTCTCTCTCGCTTTCTCTCTCCAATAAATTAAAACCTTTAAAAAAAAATGTGTGTTGGGGTACCTGGGTGGCTCAGTCATTAAGCATCTGCCTTCGGCTCAGGTCATGATCCCAGGGTCCTGGGATCGAGCCCCGCATCAGGCTCCCTGCTCTGCGGGAAGCCTGCTTCTCTCTCTCCCACTCCCCCGCTTGTGTTCCTGCTCTTGCTACTCTCTCTCTGTCAAATGAATAAATAAAATCTTTAAAAAAAAAAAAAAGTGTGTCTGTTCAAAGCTAATCAAAACACAGTTGATGGAGTGCTAAATTTTATGACTTTTTTTTTTTTTTTTAAGAAATTATGAGTTAGGGGCACCTGGGTGGCTCAGTCGTTGGGTGTCTGCCTTCAGTTCAGGTCATGATCCCAGGGTCCTGGGATCGAGCCCTACGTTGGGCTCCCTGCTCCTCAGGAAGCCTGCTTCTCCCTCTCCCACTCCCCCTGCTTGTGTTCCCTCTCTGGCCATGTCTCTCTGTCAAATAAATAAATAAAATATTTAAAAAAAAAATATATATATATATATATATATACATACACACAGCATCTTCTAAGAAGGTAGCCAGGACTATAGGGATCAGACATTTCTCCACATAGTGTCTTAAACACTAACTTATACAAGCTTTCCATTTGGGCTGTCCCAAGTGGCCTGAGGAAGAGTAAGCAGAGACTAGAATAATCAACTATTCATATATACCCAAGAACTATATGGCACGTGTTTATCATTCAGCATCTTTTCATATTTTATCAAATACTGGTGAAAACTAGGAACTAAGGAGAAAGCAAATTTTAAGGATGCCTGTTAAATACATCCTAGTTAACTGTGAACCTGTCCTCCAAATCCAGGAACTCAAAAGAGCTTTCTATTTTGTCAGAGAATGAACAGCAGACAGAACTAGGAAACAAATGCCTGTATACTGATCCATGCATACACACATCTATATTTATTGTGTCTATCTAAAAAGACCAGTAATTCATACTGATCTCAGATTCTAATCCAATCACAATGTCATTCAAGCCATATTTACAACTCTCTTTACCACAGTGATAAATCTCTATCTTCAATATATTGGTAAACTCACTTACTCCTAAAGTATATAAGGTAGTACGGAATTCCTAATTCAAACAAAAAACAATTCTAATAACAATAGCTCAGTATTTGTTTACAGATTTTTTTGTTTTGAGCTTGGGGTTTATAGTCAAAATTCTGTGTCGTTAATTGGTTTTTTTATTCTCCCTTTTTTTTAAAAAAAAAGATTTTATTTATTTGACACAGAGAGAGAGTCAGAGAGCACAATCGGGGCAGAGGGAGAAGCAGGCTCCCCGCTGAGCAAGGAGCCCCAACACGGGGCTCAATGATCCCAGTACGAAGGCAGCTGCTTAACTGACTGAGCCACCCACACGGCCCTCTTCTCCTTCAACGTGGTTGTTACTTATTAGAAATCCAATTAGGCTCATTTGTTTGTGTTTTTATTTCATTTGGGTTTCTTCCTTCCCATCCTGATAGATTTTATTTATTTTTGATTATGTGAAACATTAGTATGGTTCCAAAGTCAGACCTACACAAAAAGATACATTCACAAAAGCACCCCTCTCTCCATCCCTACTACTTTCATTCCCATCCCCTTCCTTTCCACAATGTTCCCACCCAAATCCTATAAGAAACCAATCTCATTAGTTTCTGGATTACCTTCCTTGTATTTATTTTTGCACAAATGTGCAAATACTTATCTATATTCTTATTTCCCTCTTTTCTTACATAAAAGGCAACATGCTTTTTTCCATTAACAGTATGTCCTAGAAATTACTTTGTATCCATTCACAGAGCTCTTTCACATTCTTTTTTTTTTTTTTTTAAGATTTTATTTATGGGGCGCCTGGGTGGCTCAGTCGTTAAGCGTCTGCATTCGGCTCAGGTCCTGATCCCAGGACCCTGGGATCGAGCCCCACATCCAGCTCCCTGCTCCGCGGGGAAGCCTGCTTCTTCCTCTCCTACTCCCCCTGCTTGTGTTCCCTCTCTCTCTATGTCTCTGTCAAATAAATAAATAAAATATTTTTTAAAATTTTTTTATTTATTTATTTGAGAAAGAATGAGAGACAGAGAGCACGAGAGGGAAGAGGGCAGAGGGAGAAGCAGACCCCCCGCTGAGCAGGGAGCCCGATGCAGGACTCAATCCCAGGACTCCAGGATCGTGACCTGAGCCAAAGGCAGTCGCTCAACCAACTGAGCCACCCAGGCGCCCCTCACATTCTTTTCTTACATCTGCACTGTACTCCATTGTGTGGAATTACCACTGTTGATGGGTATTTATATTGTTTCCCATATTTTTACAATGCTACAATGTAAACTATTGACATCCTCTGTTCTGTTCCCCCTCAAACACCATCTCAGACAAAACCAAAAACAAACAAAAAAACTGGCTCTACCTCCAAAACATACCAAACTCACTCAACACTACCACTATTCCTAACACAGCCTCAGTCTAAGTCATCCTTAGTATTTCTTGGCCGTTTTGCTGCAAAACCCTCCTAATCAGTCTCTCTGCCTCTACTCTAGCCTCTCTACAATTCAACTGTGCCCGAGGAACCCAAAATGTACTTTGTAGAGCATAAATCAGATAACTCCCAATTCTTTGCTTAAAACCTTCCAAATGCATCCCCTTGTAACCCTACCTGAGTTGCACCTATGACCTACAGAAACCCTACATGATCTCTTATCTGTCTACCTCTGCCCTCATCTTCCACTCTCTTCCTCATTAACTACTCTTTAGCCATACTGATTTGCTTTCCATTCCTCCCCACACTTTTTCCTTACTTAGGGTTTTTTTATACTTGCTGTGCTTTCAGCTTCAAATGTTCTGCCCCAGGTCATCTGTCACCTTCTAACATTCATGTCTCAACCAAAAGTTACCTCTTCTAAGAGATTTTATGTGTATAAACAGTGTTAAGATATAACCTGGGTCATTTTCTACTACTTTATCACCGTCACAATACTTGCTAATTAGTACTTGCAATTCTCATTTATTATTTATATTTTTGTTTCTTCCACCGGAAAAGAGGGAAAGATAGCTTTTTGGGGTTTTTTTTAAGATTTTATTTTTAAGGGGAGCCTAGGTGGCTCAGTCGTTAAGCGTCTGCCTTTAGCTCAGGTCAGGATCCCAGGGTCCTGGGATGGAGCCCCGCATCGGGCTCCCTGCTCGGCGGGAAGCCTGCTTCTCCCTCTCCCACTCCCCCTGCTTGTGTTCCCTCTCTTGCTGTGTCTCTGTCAAATTAAAAAAAAAAATTAAAAATTAAAAAAAAAAAGATTTTATTTTTAAGTAATCTCCACACTCAATGTGGGGCTCGAACCGTGAAGCCCAATGTGGAGCCCAACACAGGGCTCAATCTCACAACCCTGAGATCATGACCTGAGCTGAACTCAAGAGTTGGACAGTTAACAAACTGAGAGCCACCAAGGCACCCCCAAAAAATAAAATCTTAAAAAACATATTACTGAGAACTCAAAAGCTCTTGTCTATGTAAGTTATATCAACATTTGCTGAATTTGAAGTTAAAACTGAGGATTTTAAAATATTTACCATGTAAAAGTTAATAAGCCTATTAAACAGGAGCGCCTGGGTGGCTCAGTCGTTAAGCGTCTGCCTTCAGCTCAGGTCATGATCCCAGGATCCTGGGATGGAGCCCACATCGGGCTCCCTGCTCAGCGGGAAGCCTGCTTCTCCCTCTCCCACTCCCCCCGCTTGTGTTCCCTCTCTCTCTGTGTCTCTCTCTGTCAAATAAATAAAATCTTTAAAAAAAAAAAAGCCTATTAAACGTTTACTTAAAACATTTTATTTTTAGGGGCGTCTGGGTGGCTCAGTCAGTTAAGCGTCGACTTTTAATTTCAGCTCAGGTCATGCTCTCAGGGTCATGAGATGGAGCCCCACGCTGGGCTCTGTGCTCAGCATAGAGTCGGCTTGAGATTCTCTATCTCTGCCTCTTCTCCTTCCCCTGCTCATGCTCACTCACTCTCTCTCTCAAAATGAGTAATAAATAAAAGCTTTTAAAAAAGTTTATTTTTAAACATATTTTAGCTTTAAAAAACATTTTTCAAAATAAAACTTTTAGTAAGAACAGTAATACAGCTTTATATTTCTGCAAATCTCCTAATGTCTGGCTTAATAGAAGACAGCTAGGGGTGCCTCAGTTTTGGCTCAGGGCATGACCTCATGGACATGAGATCAGGCCCCACATCAGGCCCCGCATCAGGCCCCGCATCAGGCCCCACATCAGGCTCTGCATTCAGTGTGGAATTTGCTTGAGATTCTCTCTCCCTCTCCCTCTGCCCCTCCCACTCCTGCTCTCTCTCTCTCTCTCTCTCTCTAATAAATAAATAAGGGCACCTGGGTGGCAGAATCAGTTAAGCATCTGCCTTCTGCTCAGGTCATGATCACAGGGTCCTGGGACTGAGTCCCACACAGGGCTCCCTACTCAGCAAGGCGTCTGCTTCTCCCTCTCCCTCTGCCCCTCCCCTCCACTTGTGTTCTCTCTCATGTTCTCTCTCTCAAATAAATAAAATCTTTTAAAAATAATAAAATAAATAAATAAAGACGATGACGACAGCCAGATTCTCATTTCTGCTTCTGTATTCAATCTATTGTGATACCACAAGTTATACTGCCTCTTGAAAACTCTTTCATATTTTATAAGTGAATGAGAGCAAAACTAGCAAATAATGTCTTAAGTTATGAAAACAGTTTTGACCTTACAGATCTGTTATGAGCTCAGGGACCACCAGGGTGTCCCCATACTTTGAAAACTACTGCTCCATTCTGTACTCCTACAATACCCTGCTAGGCTCTATCATTTGCACTTACCACAAGGCATCAGAATTATCTGTTCATTTGTCTGTCTTCGTCTTAAAGTTCCTTTAAGCCATGAACCATGAGCCTTCAACCTTGCATCCCCAGTACCTCAGAAAGCGTATTCCATATATCCTTCTCAATAAACACTCCATGAATAAATGATAGAGGAAAATACACACCTTAATATAAAAAGATATATGTGAATAAAGTAGATTTCCCATGTCCAGTTCTTTAGCTAACAGAAATGCATAAAAGAAAAATCTTACAATACACTTATAATAATTCCAGACGTAGAATAAAGGATACCTGGTATGACCACACTAGATTACACCTTTTCAAAGTTCAGCGCTGAGGGAACTAGGAAAGCAGATCCTAAAAAGTATCTTAGACTGTAAACAAACACCCACTGCTCCAGTCTTCTGTCTAAATAAAAGTATCCACCTCTGCAACAAAACAATTTAACCACTGTTTTTAAAAAAAAAAATGGGTGGGGAGAAGTGCTGGTGTCTAGGTAGGGAGAGTGCCAGTGACTGATGACTAACACTGAAACAGGTATTCTCAGCTTACGAATTTCTTGAAATTCTGTCAAATTAGAATATGAAAAAATATATTTTCCTGTACTTATTTGCAATGTTTTTCAAATCAATGCCTCCTTACATTTCTATGAATGAACATCTTCCTCTCAATCAAATTAAACAACATCCTAACATTACTGAAGATAAGACACATATGTGTATGTCTTACTTAACCTAGCCCAGTACCTTGATGCTCAACCATTATGTCTAGGTTCATCCATTAATGGGATATCAAAGTACCAGCACCAAGGAAAAAGAGATCCTTTTGCAGTAAGACCTAGGATGGGGTTGGGATCAAGACGAAGAGAAAAGCTCTTAGAACAATTCTCAAGAGGGATGGGGAAATTCAATGCAGAGCTAAAGGAGTTTGGGGCTCTAGGGGAGCAGCGTGCACACACTAGAGTGATGGCCTCCTTCTCTAGGTCTGTACTCTAAACCATAAAATCAAACTCTAAAATGCAGAGGCTTTCTCCCACACTTTGCAGGAAGTCTTGGTAGCTTGCATGCCCAAGAAAGTCCCAACCTCTTGGCAGAACAAATCTGACATTCCAAAGGTCTGAATTTTGACCAGTCAGCTCACTAGTATTTCACATACTGGCAAAGAGTTAAATTGCTTACAACAAACAGGTTAACACTGTTACTATATTTTCTAGATAAGGAAATAGGAACAGAAGTAACCTGACAAATTACTTGACCTCTTATGGAGAAAAAGCCATGTGAGTATTTTAGAAAATAATAGTCATCAAAATAATTTCCTAGCCCCATAAAATTTTATGAAAGCAGAACTCTTTAAACTTTTAGTACTTAAAATCACAAAATATTTTTGCATTAGCAACACAACTTGTAAATACAGAACCATACTAAGACATTCACTTTGGATAACCTTAGAACATTGTTTGTAGAACCATAATATTATGGTTTAGAAAATAAGCTTTTCTTATTTTCTAGTTTTGACACAGGAAAAGAAGGTATTATCAATTATGTTCACTAAAATTTCACTATATTCTCAATTTTATTTATTTTTTATATTACCTATTCAAAGAGCCTTCCATGGCCTTTAAATCGATATAACATTATTCTCATTTGATAATCTCACCAACTGTTAAGAACAGCTCTACACGGGCACCTGGGTAGCTCAGTCGGTTAAGCGTTTGCCTTCAGCTCAGGTCATGATCCCGGGGTCTTAGGATGGAGCCCCACATCTGGCTCCCTACTCAACGGAGAGCCTGCTTCTCCCTCTCCCTGCCTGTGGCTCTGCCTACTCGTGCTCTCTCTCTCTGTCAAATAAATAAATAAAATCTTTAAAAAAAGAGAGCAAGAACAGCTCTACAAAATAAACTAAAATCTGGTCATTAAATACAAGACATACAATTCCTTAGGAATTCTTTTTCTTTCCTAGGTATACTGTGAGCAGCCTTTAGCAAACTCATTTAGTATTTAAAAAAAAAAAAAAAATCAGCATCAGGAAATCCACTTCCCATTTTAAAAGGATTCTTCTTTCCCCTTACAAAAAAAATCAGAATTTCCTTAATTAGATCACCAGAGCAAGAGTTTCTATATTGACTAAGAGAAAGATGGATTAACACACAATTATAAAGACATCAGTGCTTAGTTTATAAAACCTTCAGTGGTGGGGCGCCTGGGTGGCTCAGTTGGTTAAGCGACTGCCTTCAGCTCAGGTCATGATCCCAGGGTCCTGGGATCGAGCCCCGCATCGGGCTCCCTGCTCCGTGGGAAGCCTGCTTCTCCCTCTCCCACTCCCCCTGCTTGTGTTCCCTCTCTCGCTGTGTCTCTCTCTGTCAAAAAAATAAAATCTTTAAAAAAAAAAAAAAAAAAACCTTCAGTGGTTTTTCAGGCTTGAAAAGAAACCTTACAGAGAACCACCACTGTACTCATCCAGCCACATGGTAACTAAACATGCTCAGCAGACAGAGGAGCCCTAGTAATGACTGAACTGACATTCTATCTGGTTAAGGCTAGAACTGAAGAGAAGGATCTGAACTCCAGAGAATCTGGCATCTGTTTAATCAAAAACTTGAAGAGACCAATAGGAGGTAAAGAGCTGGAATGGCCAGGAGAAAAATAAACGGACATTAGGGAACTAGTGAGAAGATCGGCGATTTCTGGGATTACCCTGGAAAACAAGTCGACAGGCCAGTGATGATGTTGAACATGCCGGACACTGAAAAGCACAATCATCAAAACACGATAAACTGGAAAATTGCAGGTATCCCTAGGCAGGGGAACAGAGGCTTACTTTTCACAACAAATTTTTGTACATTTAAGATTTATACTATATGCAATCATTCCACAACTCCTATAGCTCTTTGTGGCAGTGCCCTCAAACACATAAATTATATCCTTACATATAGATGTGTTAACCACTATTCTGAATTTGAGCCATTTATTACAGTATGTCAATTTGCCTTCATTGTTTCTTTCACTGGCCATAAACCATATGTTAGATCATACAGAATCTGAACCAAATGTTTCAATGTAAAATCTAAATCTTATTTATTCATTACAGGAATGCTTGAATGGCTAAAGACTGAAAACCTAAAAGTCTACCAATAGAAGGCTATGGTTAGGTACATTATGGTACATCCACATATGGGAATGCTTTGCTTGCAACTATAACAAAACAAAACAAAAAGTCCTGGGGCACCTGGGTGGCTCAGTTGGTTAAGTGTCCAACTCTTGGTTTCAGCTCAGGTCAAGATCTCAGGGTCATGAGATTGAGCCCTGCATCAGGTTCTATGCTCAGGGTGGAGTCGGCTTGAGAGTCCCGTTCTCCTCTCCCTCTGCCCCTCCCCCATGCTGCACATGCACATTCTATTTCCCTCCCTCTAAAATAAGTGAATAATGGGGCACGTGGGTGGCTCAGTCGTTAAGTGTCTGCCTTCGGCTCAGGTCATGATCCCAGAGTCCGAGGACCAAGCCCCACATGAGGCTCCCTGCTCAGCAGGAGGCCTGCTTCTCCCTCTCCCAATCCCCCTGCTTGTGTTCCCTCTCTCGCTGTCTCTGTCAAAAAATAAAATAAAATCTTTTTTTAAAAAAAAGTAAATAACCTTTTTTAAAAAGTCTTTAAAAATTTGGATTGATCACAATAAAAAATTTTGGAAAGATCTCCAAGACACGTTAAATGAAAAAAAAAAAAAAAACAATGTGCAGAACAATGTCTGGAGTATGTTCTCATTTTTGTTAAAAAAAAAAAAGGAAGGGGATATATACAAAGATACGTATTTGTATATATAAGCACTCAGGAAAAATGCATTTGCAACTACTGGTTGCCTCAGGGAATGAAAATTGCAGGGCTGGACAACAGATAGAAGAGAGATTTTTCACTGTATGCTCTGTTTCCTTTTGAATTGTGAACCACGGAAGGGTATTACCTGTTCAAAATCAATAATTAAAAAATAAAAACTAAATCCAGCATCCGAGGCATCTAATTCCTGTACTTACCTCACTCGCTAGCATTTTCAATCCCCTCATACCAACTAGATCTTTCCCTCTGACTCCAAAAACATACACACCTCACTTGTCCCTCCCTCCCTCCCTTCCTCCTAACCTTTTTCTCTTCCTTCCTTAACAGCCAACATCATCTATTTGTCTGCCCTTACTGCCTACAATCTAGATTTTGTCCCATCCCTCAACTGAGAAAGTTTCAACACCAATTCTTGCCCGAGATCACATGGCTAATAACTCAGTCTGGTTCCAAGACGGTAACAGAAAAGTTGTGTCTTGGGTTTCAGTATTGCCTTGGGAAGACCCCCAAGGATATTTCATTCCTATCCTTTATTCCTCTAACCTTAACTTTTTTCCTTCCCTTCATTCTTCTACCTTTCCCTGGATTTTCTCCTGCTCATCTTCCTTCCTTGGCTCAATCAGTATCATGGCCTTTCTCTTTGTCTCCACACATACCCTACACAGGTTGATATCAAACCTGGCCACTTTATTTTTTTTTTTTTTAAGATTTTATTTATTTATTTGACAGAGAGAGAGACAGCAAGAGAGGGAACACAAGCAGGGGGAGTGAGAGAGGGAGAAGCAAGCTTCTCGCAGAACTGGGAGCCCAATGCAGGGCTCAATCCCAGGACCCTGGGATCACGACCTGCGCCGAAGGCAGCCGCTTAACCGACTGAGGCACCCAGGTGCCCCCAAACCTGGCCACTTTAAAACTAATCAAAAGGGGCACTTCGGTAGCTCAGTCGGTTAAGTGTCTGACTCTTTTTTTTTTTTTTAAAGATTTTATTTATTTATCTGAGACAGAGAGAATGAGAGAGACAGAGAGCACATGAGAGGGGGGAGGGTCAGAAGGAGAAGCAGACTCCCCGCCGAGCAGGGAGCCCGATGCGGGACTCGATCCAGGGACTCCAGGATCATGACCTGAGCCGAAGGCAGTTGCCCAACCAACTGAGCCACCCAGGCGCCCAAGTGTCTGACTCTTGATTTCAGCTCAGGTTGTGATCTTGGGGTCATGAGATCAAGCCCACGTTGGGCTCATGCACTGGGCATGGAACCTGCTTAAGAGTCTCTCTTGCTCTCTCTCCCCCTCTCCCTCTGTAACCCCCCCCAACAAATAAAAATTAAATAAATAAATAAAACAAAACTAGTCAAAACTACAGCAAAAGATTAGATAGAATTTAAATGTCCATTCATACACAAATAGAGAAAAATTGTATTACATTGACAAAACAATGCTTAAGAAGCCATGAAAAAAACAGTTCTAAACCTACAGATACATAATATCAAATATATTAAGTGACAGAAAAGACATGAAGAACAATGAGTATGCTATGCTACCTTTGGTGAGGGTGGAGATTTTGGGTGTGTATATAAGTAAATACATTGGCTACCTAGGGAGTAATACCCCAAAAAAACTTAAAAGAATGAATACCTCCTGAGAAGAGAACTGGGTAGCTGGCAGACAGAAACAGGAGATTTAGGGGCACCTGGGTAGGTCAGCAGGTTAAGCATCTGCCTTTGGCTCAGGTCATGATCCCAGGGTCCTGGGATCAAGCTTGCATCGGACTCCCTGCTCAGTGGGGAGCCTGCTTCTCCCTCTCCCTCTGCCCCTCCCCCCTACTTGTAAGTGCACGCCCTGTGTGTGTCAAATGAATAAATAAAATCTTTTAAAAAGATAAAAAATTTAAAAAGTAGATTTATATTTCACTGTATCCATTTTTAATTTTTTTAAGATTTTTTTAATTTATTTATTTGAGAGGGAGAATGAGCACCCCCTCATGCAAGTGGTGGGGGAGGGGGGAAGGAAAGGGACAGAATCCTAAGCAGACTCTGCATTGAGCTTGAAATCCGACACAGGACTCAATCTCAAGGACCCCGAGATCATGACCTGAGCCAAAACCAAGAGTCAGACGCTTAACTGACTGAGCCACTCAGGCACCCCTCCACTTTTAATTTTAAATGATATGCATGAACCAGCTATTAAAAATAAACATATATTTAAATAAAACAGTTAAAAAACAGAAGGTGGTTGTCTCCTTAGAGACTGTTATTTACCTGCTAGGAACAATGGGACTGCCCTCAGATTCATCAAATGGTACTGGCAACTCTTCAGAGCTTAATTACCTTACCTGAGTAAGCAGATAATGCACCAGCATAGGACCAATCCATGTCTAATACTAGAGAATTAAGTACACATAAACTCCTTTTAAAAATAATCTTCTAAACAAGATCTAGCTAAAGAGCTCCTATTTCCTTATTTTCGGTTTTACTTAAAAGTACAGTCTTCAGGGGCATGTGGGTGGCTCAGCTGGTTAAGCGTCCAAATCTTGATCTCAGCTCAGGTCTTGATCTCAGGGTTCTGAGCTCAAGCCCCACACTGGGCTCCACGCTGGGCATGGAGCCTACTTAAAAAAAAAAAAAAAGTAGTCATCAAAGTATGTTGCTGGAGATGAGCTTTGCTACAGAGAGAGCATGAACCCATCTTTGCAGGCAACCATAAGTCTTCTGAATCAAAATACATAACCAGGTTAAAAAGTCAATGCACGAAGATAAAATGAAGATTCTAGTAAACTGGTGGCCTATTTCAAACCTGATGCTGGGGCAACTTACAAGTAAAACTCATTACTTATAAAGTATTTGAGCCAGAATGTATAGAAAGTAAAAAGTAAAGGGCATACTATCTAGGAGACAAGCACACTAACAAAAAAACAAGTAACAGCATAAGTCAAGATCAGAACTCGTAATCAGTGATTCAGTTTGACCAGAAGATAAAATCAGGGGAGCGGGGAGGCTGACTCTGTGGCTTCCCAATACCCACTGCCTCCAGCCTGCACACAGCCACCCAGCCATCTCCATCCTAGAATTCTCTTGGTGAACCCTGAAATGCTCCCAACTATCTAAAATGTAATCCCTGTGGGGGCACCTGGCTAGCTCAGTTGGTGGAACATGGGACTCTTGATCCTGGGGTTGTGAGCTCAAGTCCCACACTGTATGGAGAGATTACTTAAATATAAAATTTAAAAAAAAAAAGGTAATCCCTCTGCCTGGCAGTCCAGTGTAAACAATGAACTAGCAAGGTCAAGTTGTAGCTCCAGCTCATCCATTATTTGTCTAACCTTGGGAAAATTCCCTTAACTTCCACTTTCTGACTTATAAAATGGAATGGTTAAGTTATATGATCTTTAAATCCATTTCAGCTATAAATTGCACTTGGTCAAGCAATCCATACCTCGAAACTCCTCAGCTTTAGTTCCAGTCAAACAACTCTCCAAGCTTCTTCCTACAAAGTCCCACATGGCCCCTGCCTCCCTGGTGGGACTCATCCTACACATCTGTCTCACTCACTCTCTCCTCTCAAACTATATATAGCCTCCTTTCAGTTTCTCCAAGATGCCAACCACCTTCTCACCAAAGAGTTTTCCCATGCACTGTACCATCAAATCCCACCTATTCTAGGGGTGCTCAGTCATGTCAGACCCAACGGTCCCTTTTTTTAGAATAAGAAGTATTTCATAGCAACCTCTTTACCACTTACCACACTGAAATAAAATTTATAGATAATACAAACAAAACATAATTTTAAATAATTACATGTATGTATACGTTACATAGAGTCCTAACTATATTATAAAGGAGAAATTAAAGGAACATAATTTAGTACATAATATATATGCCAATGGTAAATACCCTGGTACAATTATATCAGAAGGGAGTGGAACAGAGTGCCTGGGTGGCTCAGTTGGTTAAGCGACTGCCTTCGGCTCAGGTCATGATCCCGGAGTCCTGGGATCGAGTCCCACATCGGGCTCCCGGCTCGGCAGGGAGCCTGCTTCTCCCTCTGACCCTATCCCCTCTCATGCTGTTTCCCTCTCTCTCTCTCTCTCTCTCAAATAAATAAATAAATAAATAAATAAATAAAATCTAAAAAAAAAAAAGAAGGGAGTGGAACAGCATAATACTATTATTTTTCCTAACAAACCTTGGAGGACTATTTGACCATTCAAAACATACATATGAAAGACTAGCCTAATTTATAAAAACAACAAAAAACCAGTAATCAAGAAACCCGAGTACCAATAACAGCTTTGCCAGTAATAAGCCTAAAATCACTCCTAAGTATTTTTTTTTTAAGTTTTTATTTAGGTAATCTCTACACTGAATATGGGGCTGGAACTCATGACCCTGAGATCAAGAGTTGCATGTTGACGAACCATGAGAGACTATGGACTCTGAAAAACAAAATGAGGGTTCTAGAGAGGAGGGTTGTGGGGGGATGGGTTAGCCTGGTGACGGGTATTAAGGAGGGCACGTTCTGCATGGAGCACCGGGTGTTATACGCAAACAATGAATCATGGAACACTACATCAAAAACTAATGATGTAATGTATGGTGATTAACGTAATAAAAAAAAAAAGTTGCATGTTCTCCGACTGAGCCAGCCAGGCACCCCTTTTTCAAAAACTTTTTAATGTCGGACAACCCTCTTGGGTACCCTTCCTCTTTGGGAGCTTTGTACTATCCCTCAATAAACTTTACTATCACTCAATAAACTTTGCTTTGCTGCCCACCAAAAAAAAAAAAAAAAAAAAAAATTAATGTCATTTCACCTGTATGGCCCTCAGTTCCAGCCTGGGTGAAGAGTGCACACAAGGCTGGCAGAGTCACTAGGTAGTGATCAAGCAGGTGGAACTCCCAAGCTTACTTCAACCAGAACAGCTAGGATTTGTTTACATACTGCAGCTAGTTTCTGTTTACATAAGGCTTTTCTGTTACTCCTTTTATGATAAAAGGGATTGTGACAGTTTCTTATAAAATTAAACATGTAATTACCAGACAATGCAGCAATTGCACTCTTAAACAATTTATCAGAGAAAGGAAAATTTCTCTTCACACAAAAAATAAATCTTCATACTTGCTTTATTCATAACAGCCCAAAACTGAAAACAATCCAAATCCAAACTAAACAATTAAAAAAAAAAAACCAAAAAAACAAAGCTGAATGGAGCCAAAAAACAAACAGAACACTTCAGGAACCAACCTCTTTCTAAAAGACAACACATGGGAGTTTAATGTTCTTTTAAGCCTCATAAATTAACTGAGAAATCATTCTTTAAAATATACACATGGTTAAATATCTGAGATGATTAAAGTAAGGCAACTCAAGGTGTTCTGTAAACTCTGGGAGACTAGTCTGGACTGGGTTTCAGGATAGAAGTGCTCTGAATATGAAACCATCCCTTTTCCAACACTCCAAATCTACATCTGATTACCTTTCTCCTTAATTTATGTTCAAGTGTAGATAGAATACACAGTTGATATAATACACATTAGTTCAAATGAATGTAAGATACAACAGGGATTGAGAAAAACCGTAAAACGTAAAATCTAGGATTTTTCCAAATTTCACTTATTTATCCCATAATTTCAAACTCCTTTTAAATTTCTTGCCAATGATACTAACAGCTAACCTCACTTTAAAATTTACACCATTTCCCTCTCTCTGCCAATACTTTTACAGTTTAATAAATATGTAGCAAAATGTTAACAACCAGATGATATACAGAAGGAAAACCTAGGTCATGGACAATCCCCTGATTAACAACCCTAATACTTAGCAAAACACATTTACTAATGGAATCTAAAAGGAAAACAGAATTATTCACCAAAAAAGAAAGCAATGATGCATGCTACAATATAGATGAACCTTTAAAACATTATGCTAAGCAAAAGAAGCCAATCACAAAAGACTTCATATTATATGGTTCCATTTATATGAAATGTCCAGAATAGGAAAATCTATAGAGACATAAAGTAGATCAGTCATTGCTTAGGGCTGGGGACATGGATGGGATTGAACAATATAGCTAAAAGGTTATTTTTTGTAGGGATAAAACAATCTTCTAAAATTGATTTTTTTTTAATTGGTATAGGAATATACAAAAAACTACTGAATTGTACATTTTCAATGGATGAATTGTATGGTAATTACATATATATGTATATACATATATAAATAAAATCAACAAAGCTGTTCCCCCCAAAATTAAGAAAAAACTCTCACCACTTTTATTCAACCTAGTACTGGAAGTTCTAGCCACATCAATCAGACAACAAAAAGAAATAAAAGGCATCCAAATTGGTAAGGAAGAAGTAAAACTGTCACTATTTGCAGATGACATGATAGGACATACAGAAAACCCTAACGACTCCACCAAAAAAATTTTAGAACTGATAAATTCAGTAAAGTTGCAAGATACAAAATCAAGATACGAAAATCTGTTGCATTTCTATACACAACAACAAAATAGCAGAAAGGAGGGACCCCTGGGTGGTTCAGTCAGTTAAGTATCTGCCTCCTGCTCAGGGTCATAGTCCCACATCACATTGGGCTCCTTTCTCAGTGGGGAGCCTGGTTCTCCCTCTGCCTGCCACTCCCCCTGCTTGTGCGTTCTCACTCTGACAAATAAATAAATAAAATCTTAAAAAAATAGCAGAAAGGAAAATTAAGAAAACAATCCCATTTACAAGTACATCAAAAAGAATAAAATACCTAGGAATAAATTTAACCAAAGAGATGAAAGACCTATATTCTCAGAACCATAAGACATTGAAAAAGAAATCAGATGACACAAATAAATGGAAAAATACACCTGCTGACAGACTGGAAGAATACTGTTAAAATGTCCATACTATCCATACTACCCACAGCAATCTACAGATTCAATGTGATCCCTATCAAAATACCAATAGTATTTTTCGCAGAACATGAACAAATAATCCTAACATTTGTATAGAACCACAAAACAACCCAAATAGTCAAGGTAATCTTGAGAAAGAATAAAACCGGAGGTATCAAAATCCCAGACATCAAACTATACTACAAAGCTATAGTAAAACAACATGGTACTGGCACAAAAACAGACCTAGAGATAATTAATCACAGAAAGCCCACAAATAAACCCACACTTACACAGTCAATTAATTTACAACAAAGAACACAAAAATATACAATAGGGGAAAGACAGTCTCTTCAAAAACTGGATAGCTACATACAAAAAATGAAACTGGCCCACTTTCTTACACCATACACAAAAACAAACTCAAAATGGATTAAAGATGTAAATGTGAGACCTGAAACCATAAAACTAAACATAAGTAGTAATCTCTTGGACATCAATCTTGGAACTATTTTTCTGGATCTGTCTCCCCAGGTAAGGGAGACAAAAGCAAAATAAACAACTGGGACTATATCAAACTAAAAAGCTTTTGCACAGCAAAGGAAACCATCAACTAAACAAAAAGGCAACATAATGAGTGGGAAAGATACCTGCAAATGATGTATCTGATAAGGGGTTAATATCCAAAATATATAAAGAACATGGGGCATGTAGTTGGCTCAGCCAGTGGAGCATGCGACTCCTGATCTTGGATCATGAGTTCAAGCCCCATATCGGGCACAGACCTTACTTAAAAAAAATAAAAAATACACAAAAATTTTAAAAAACAAAATATATGAAGACCTTCTAAAACTCAACACCAAAAAACAATCCAAATAAAAAATGGGCAGAGAGGGCACCTGGGTGACTCAGCTAGTTAAGTGTCTGCCTTCAGCTCAGGTCATTGGGGTATGGGGTTCTGGGATCTAGTCTCTTGAGTCGGGCCACCTGCTCAACGGGGAGTCTGCTTCTCCCTCTGCCCTCCCCCCTGCTTATGCTCACGCACACGCTATCTCACAAAAATATATAAATAAAATCTTAAAAAAAAAATTAGTGGCTCAGTTGGTACAGCATGCAACTCTTGGTCTTGGTGTTGTGAGTTTAAGCCCCACACTGGGTGTAGAAATTACTTAAAAATAAATTCTTTAAAAAAGTAAATACAATTTTAAAAATAATTTTTTTTTTTTTTAACTGGACAGAGAGGGGTGCCTGGGTGGCACAGTCAGTTGAGCATCTGTCTGACTCTTTGTTTCATGGGTCAGGAGATCAAGCCCTGCACTGGGCTCTGCACTGGATGTACAGCCTGCTTAAGATTCTCTCTTCATCTCCCTTTGCCCCTCCCCCGCCACTCACATGCACTCTCCCCCCCCCCCCCCCCCCCAAAAAAGTTCCGAGTGTTAAATTTCAAGGCACCTGGCTGGCTCAGTTGGTAGAGCATGCTACTCTTGATCTCAGGGTTGTGAGTTCAAGTCCCACATCGGGTGTAGAGAGTACTTAAAAGTAAATCAAATTAAAAAAAACAAAAGTGTCGGGGTGCCTTGGTGGCTTGGTTAAGCATCTGCCTTCAGCTTGGGTCATGATCTCAGGACCCTGGGATTGAGCTCCCTGCTCTGTGCGGAGTCTGCTGCTTCTTCTCACTTCCCCTCGCCCCCATTCATGCGTGCCCATGCTCTGTCTCTCAAATAAAAAAGAATCTTTAAAAAAAACAGTGCTAAATTTCATTTTGTAGTTTTCGTCTGGTCTTAAACACTTTTAGAACTTAGATCCCTTTATTCAACATACAGAAGTTATCTCAGCTATGATTCCCAGTTGTGTCACCTGAAAATTTTACAAGCACTTCTTCAATATTGGTCCTTAATCACAAATTTATAAAATTGTCAAAGAAGCACTGTGTAGAAAAGTGTGCAGACTGTGTATGTGTGTAATTTTGGCTATCATTATTAATATGCCTAACACAGGGTTGTACCTAAAGCAGGTGCTCAACAAATATTACTTCACATCCAGTGTCCAATTCCTTGCTCAAAATCATACTGACTGGTAAATGTTAAAGCTAAGATAACCCATTTTTTTGTTTTGTTTTTGATGCTAAGCACAGAGCTATTTCTACAATGTAAAAACTTCCAGTAGCAGGGAGGTGGTGGAGAAGGTATAGTTTTCAACCCATAATGAAATTTATGTGAATACTGACCTCCATTCATCCACCTATGCAGTAACTGCAGTATAATACTAGTCAATGTAGAAAACAGAATGAATACATTAAAGTCTTAATGATACTTAAACTAAACATTATAGTTAGTGTCCATTTTGTTTAATTTTACAATACCTTATAAAAGGTTATTTTTTCTAATCTTCAAACTAGTTGAATTTCTCTACTTTTTAAATATATGCATTCACCTTTTGTGGTGAATATGTTATTCAAAATTCAAAAGCAAGTAACGCTGTGTGTCAACTAGAATTTTTTTTTTTTTTAAGATTTTATTTATTTATCTGACAGACAGCGAGAGAGGGAACACAAGCAGGGGGAGTGGGAGAGGGAGAAGCAGGCTTCCCACTGAGCAGGGAGCCCGATGCGGGGCTCGATCCCAGGACCCTGGGATCATGACCTGAGCCGAAGGCAGACGCTTAACGACTGAGCCACCCAGGCGCCCCTCAACTAGAATTTTTTTAAAAAGTACAAAAGGGGGGGGGAGGCACAAAAAGCAATTCAAAAGCACAAGGATATACAATCAAGTATCCCTACCACTCATGTCCCTCAGTAACCCAGGTTCCTCTCCCCAGAAGCAACCAACACATACCACTTCATTGGATATCCTTTCAGAAATACTGCATTTATAACCAAGTAAATACATACAGTCTACTGCCTTCTTTTTTATTTTATTTTATTTTTTTTTAAAGCTTTTATTTATTTGAGAGAGAGAATGAGAGAGAGAAAGAGCACAAGAGGGGGGAGCGGGAGAGGGAGAAGCAGACTCCCTGCTAAGCAGGGAGCCCGATGCGGGACTCAATCCGGGACTCCAGGATCATGACCTGAGCCGAAGGCAGTTGCTTAACCAACTGAGCCACCCAGGCGTCCCTGACTTCTTTTTTAAAAACTAGTAATGGGGGGCACCTGGGTGGCTCAGTCCTTTAAGCATCTGCCTTCAGCTCAGGTCATGATCCCAGAGTCCTGGGAAGGAGCCCCACATCAGGCTCCTTGCTCTGCGGGGAGCCTACTTCTCCCTTCTCCCTCTCCCTCTGCCTGCCGCTCCCCCTGCTTGTGTGCTCGCTCGCACGCACGCTATCAAATAAATAAATAAATCTTTTAAAAATATAAACAAACAAACAAACAAACAAATAAATAAATAAATAAATAAAAACTAGTAATGGTAGGATTCTACACATAACCATGCCACATCTTTTTTTTTTTTAACTTTGCCCATTTATGTGGTAGAATTATTCCACATCAGTACTTAAAAACTTTCCTCCGGCTGGCTCAGTCAGTAGGGCATGTGATTCTTGATCTTAGGGTCGTTGAGTGGGAGCTCCATGTTGGGTGTAGAGAAAAAACTTTCCTCATCTGTTTTATGGCTACAGAGCATTCAATCACATGGGTGTATTACTTTTTTAAGTCAATCCCCTACTGAAGAACATTTAAGTTACTTTAAAATTTTTGCCATTATAGGAGCACCTGGGTGGCTCAGTCAGTTAGGCATCCGACTCAAGATTTCAGCTCAGGTCATGATCCCATGGGTTGTGGGATCAAGCCTGCATCCGGCTCCGTGCTCAGTGGGGAGTCTGCTTGAGATTCTCTCTCTCTGAACCTTGCCCCACTCACACACTCTCTCTCTATAATAAATAAATCTTTCTTTAAAAAAAATCATTATAAACAATAATGTAACAAATAACCTTGCCCATGCGTCATCTTGCATGGACAAGGTGTAACTATAAAATAACTCCTATAAAAAGAATGGGTCAAAGATATGCATTCATAATTTTCATAGATATTGCTAACTGTCCTCCTTTGAAGTTGTACCAATTTATACTTTGAGTAACAAAGTAAGATAATATCTTTCCCCCAATCCTATTCAAAGGTATTAAAATATATTATCTCTGCCAAGCTGACAGATGGAAGTTATTTCGGTGTCATTTTAAATAATTTGGATTTCTCTTAAAAGTAAAGCATTTTACTATGTAACTTCACCAAACTGCTATTTTTTTTTCAAACTTCTACCTTTTAGGATTATACTTTAAAGCAAACATTACTGACACTGTCAGTAAGATACAAAGACTTCAAAGAGCATTGGGCTCCTTAAAAAGATTTTTTCTTTACTGAAATCAGATCCCAACCTTAGTGTGTAACTAGATATAACCAAGTGCAAAACTTCTCTAATTTATTAAGTAGTCATTCTCAAAATGTATAATATGTAGTGGCTTTAAATCTCCACATCTAGTAATGAAGAAATAATACTTATAACTACACAGTCCTCATCTATAGAAATCATTGCCTACAGATAAATTCAAAATTCAGGGTTAGCTCAAAATAATTATTATGGAACTGACAAGACAGGATTTTCTTGTTCTAAGTGTTTGCTTTTTTTTTTTTTTTTTTTTTTTAAGTAATCTCTACACCCAACCTGGGGCTCAAACTCACGACCCTAAGATGGCGTCAGATGTTCTACCAACTGAGCCAGCAAGGCGTGCATAAGTGCTTGCTTTTTTTTTTTTTTTTTTAAGATTTTATTTGAGAGAGTATGAGTAGGGGGAAGGGGCAGAGGGAGAGGGACAAGCACATTCCCTGCTGAGCTGGAGCCCCACCCCACCCCCCATGATACCAGGACCTAGAGATCATGATCGGAGCCAAAGGTAGACGCTCAACCGATTGAGCCACCCAGGCGCCCCTAAGTGCTTGCTTTTTATTTTGTAAAATAATACATAGTTTGGGAAATAATGTTAAATAAAAGAGAAGTGGGTAACTAAAATCACACTGGCAAGTCACTGAGACTACTGTTAACAGAAAAAGTTCAGGAGCGCCTGGGTGGCTCAGTCGTTAAGTGTCTGCCTTCCGCTGAGGTCATGATCCCAGGGTCCTGGGATCGAGCCCCGCATTGGGCTCCCTGCTCGGCGGGAAGCCTGCTTCTCCCTCTCCCACTCCCCCTGCTTGTGTTCCCTCTCTCGCTGTGTCTCTCTCTGTCAAAAAAAATAAATAAAATCTTAAAAAAAAAAAAAAAGTTCAGACTACTTAGAGGGTAAATAACTCTACCCCAATTTAAGTCCACTCACAGCTTGGTGGACAGAAAACCTCCTGTGTCCTGGGCATCTCTTTCTATATGTTTGAGTACTATTAATGGCAGATATAATGTTAATACTCATTTTCTTCTCTCATGTGAATATGGGGAGAGGGAGGCCAAATAACACAAATGCAATGCTTCTCTATTCATTTTTTTAAGTTAAAGGATTAATAACTGTAATCTCTTAGTTCATTTATTCAAAAGTAAATTTACGTCTACCTTCCTCTATCTCCCAACACTTTAGGATCAAGTTTAGCAACATGTTTCAATACCTCACCCAAACAAATTACCTGAGTAGGAGGGGAAAAAATACTTTTGAGTATTCTTATTTGAAAATTCTGGGGGCGCCTGGGTGGCTCAGTTAGTTAACCATCGGCCTTCAGCTCAGGTCATGATCCCAGGATCGTGGTATCGAGCCCCACATTGGGCTCCCTGCTCAGCGGGGAGTCTGCTTCTCCCTCTGCCCTTCCCCTCGCTCGTGTTCTCTCTCTCTCAAATAAATAAATAAAATCTTTAAAAAAAAAATTCTGTAAAGATGATCTACACCAGCTTACTAGAACATCTACTATACTAGGTCATACATTAAGCATTTCTGTTAGTTACATGTATATTATAAAGCATAAAAACACAGACTTTCTAATTATAAAGCCAAGGCAAAAGGAAAAGCTTATCATACATTCAAAACAAAAGCATACTACATCAAATACTAATTTATTGTCTAACATTTAACTTATTGATAAAACGAGGCTATATCCGTATCAACTTATTTAAGAGTAGTGAGAAAAAGAAAGTTAATGGTTGGGAGGTGAGTGGGGATAGGTAAAATAAAGGAACTAAAAGGTAAAAACTTCCAGTTATAAGTCAAGGAGATGAAAAATACAGCATAGGGAATACAGTCAATAATACTGTAATAACATTGTTTGGTGACAGATAGTGACTACACTTATCATAGTGAGCAGTGAGTAATGTATTGAATTGCTGGATCAATATATTGTACACCTGAAACTAATACTTCAATTAAAAAAAAAAATTATGGGGGCGCCTGGGTGGCTCAGTTGGTTAAGTGACTGCCTTCAGCTCAGGTCATGATCCTGGAGTCCCAGGATCGAGTCCCGCATCGGGCTCCCTGCTCGGCAGGGAGTCTGCTTCTCCCTCTGACCTTCCTCCCTCTCATGCTCTCTGTCTCTCATTCTCTCTCTCTCAAATAAATAAATAAAATCTTTAAAAAAAAAAATTATTGGTTAAATGACCAGAAAATTGCTTCCTGTTTCCAAATATTACACAAGTACTATAATATGAAGTTAGGGATTATTGTACTAAAAAATATTTTAAACTTATATAGTCTTTTTCAATCTTTCTCTGAAGGACCTAAAAAATAAAGAACTGTACGAGGCAATCAGTTAAAAATATAAATTCTAAGGGCATCTGGCTGGCGCATGCGACTCTTGATCTAGGGGTTATAAGTTCAAGCCCCACATTGGGTGTAGCGATTACTTAAAAACAGAATCTTTAAAAAAAAAAAAGGTATAAATTCTAGAGTCAGAGAGACCTGAGTTTGAAACCTGACTTTTCCCAAACTATATGCTGCTTGGCATGTTAACATCTCAAAGCTTCAGTTCCCTTATCTCTTAAGCAAGGATATCATCAGTGTCTTTATTACAAGTTTGCTATGAAGATAAAATCTAGAAAGAGCACTTAGCATAATACACACAAGGAAGCAACTAATAAATGTTAACTATTACTACAGTCTAATTCCATATAGTAAGCACAAAAAGCAGTTTTTCTTTTTTTTCTCTCCCCTTATTTTCAAAACATTTTATCTGAATTTCATATGGTACAAAAGTATTACATGCTTGAAAATGTTGTTCAAATAGAAGGTTCTTTCAGTTCTTTGGGCCAACCTTCCTTCAGAGGTAAAAGAGCACTTTTTCTAATGGGGTATATTGACAGCCACATTTTTTTTTTTAAGATTTTATTTATTTCAGACAGAGAGAAAGAGGAGTGAGAGAGCACAAGCCGGGGTGTGTGGGGGATGGCAGAGGGAGAAGATGACTCCCCGCTGAGCAGGCAGCCCTATGTGGAGCTCAATCCCAGGACCTGGAGATCATGACCTGAGCTGAATGAAGGCAGATGTTTAACTGACTGAGCCACCCAGACACAACTTTAAAAGACAAAAGAAAATACGGGAACCTGGGTGGCTCAGTGGGTTAAACATCTCTCTTTTCTTTTTTTAAGATCCATTCATTTTATTTGAAAGAGTGCACGTGAACACGTGAGCAGGGGAGGGGCAAAGGGAGGGAATCTCAAGCAGACTCTTCACTGAGTGTAGAGCCCCCTTGGGGTCTGATCCCAGGACCCTGAGATCACGACCTGAAGCAAAATCAAGAGCCAGACACTCAACTGAGCCACCCAGGCGCCCCTCTTTTTTTTTTTTTTTTAAGATTTATTTATTTATGGGGCACCTGGGTGGCTCAGTCGGTAATGCAAGCGGCTGCCTTCGGCTCAGGTCATGATCCCAGGGTCCTGGGATTGAGCCCCACGTTGAGCTCCCTACTCAACAGGGAGCCTTGTTCTCCCTCTCCCTCTGCCTACTTGTGTTCTCTTTGTCAAATAAATAAATAAAATCTTTTAAAAAAAGATTTATTTATTTAAGAGAGTGTGCACCTACCTACAAAAAGGGGGGGGCAGAGGGAGAGAACACAAGTAGACTCCCCACTGAGCATGGAGCCCAATACCACAACCCCAAGATCATGACCCAAGATGAAATCAAGAGTCCAAAGCCTGGGGCGCCTGGGTGGCTCAGTCCTTAAGCGTCTGCCTTCGGCTCAGGTCATGATCCCAAGGTCCTGGGATCAAGCCCCACATCGGGCTCCCTGCTCTGCAGGAAGCCTGCTTCTCCCTCTCCCACTCCCCCTGCTTGTGTTCCCTCTCCCATTGTGTCTCTCTCTGTCAAATAAATAAAATCTTAAAAAAAAAAAAAAAAAAAAACAC